>NC_084562.2:14495000-14680000 GCF_033978685.3 Nerophis lumbriciformis | reverse complement strand
TTGGTATCGGATCAATACCTAAATGTGTGGTATCATCCAA
Source organism: Nerophis lumbriciformis (assembly GCF_033978685.3). Taxonomy (NCBI): domain Eukaryota; kingdom Metazoa; phylum Chordata; class Actinopteri; order Syngnathiformes; family Syngnathidae; genus Nerophis; species Nerophis lumbriciformis. Next base: position 14,679,960 of record NC_084562.2, on the reverse strand, counting down.
AACTAATGTAAAGTATCAAACAACAGAAGAACAGGTGATTATTACATTTTAACAGAAGTGTAGATAGAACATGTTAAAAGAGAAAATAAGCAGATATTAACAATAAATGAACAAGTAGATTATAAATTAATTTTCTACCACTTGTCCTTAATAATGTTGACAAAATAATAGAATGATAAATGACACAATTAATACTGCATATGTCAGCAGACTAAATTAGGAGCCTTTGTTTGCTTTCTTACTACTAAAAGACAAGTTGTCTTCTATGTTCACTATTTTATTTAAGGACTTAACTGCAAGAAGAAACATATGTTTAATGTAGCCGAAGATTTTTTTTGTGAAAATAAAGCCAATAATGCAATTTTTTGGTGGTCCCCTTTATTTAGAAAAGTACCAAAAAGTATCAAAATAATTTTAGTATCGGTACCAAAATATTGGTATCGTTACAACACTAGTCTGCTCTGCTATACATGGGGCGGCATAGCTCGGTTGGTAGAGCGGCCCATTGAGATCAAAGATCTTTACCTGGTTAAATAAAGGCTAATAATAATAATAATAATAACTTGAGGGTTACAGGTTCAATTCCCGCTTCCGCCATCCAAGTCACCTCCGTCGTGTCCTTGGGCAAGACACTTTAACCACCTGCTCCCAGTGCCACCCACATTGGTTTAAAATTAACTTAGATATTGGGTTTTACTATGTAAAGCGCTTTGAGTCACTAGAGAAAAGCGCTATATAAATATAATTCAATTCACATGCATGGACGTGACCATATATGTGCACGGCCGCATCCCCCAGTAGCATGTCATTAGCTGACCGGTACCGTAACCTCGGTAAAGGATGGCAGGGTGGTCGGTTGAGCGGAGTGAGGTAAGGCTTCCTGTCCCCCTGAGCCCACTGAATCTTGGCAACTCATCAGACAGATAAAACCTCACACATGCTTCTTGTTTGCCAAACTGGCTGCCGGCTTTACATTGACAGATGCTCGGGCCCCCGCGGGAGAAATGGACATTGCCCGGCCGTCTCATGTCTTCCTCTATTTCCTACGGCGGTATATTCATTTACAGAGCAGCAGCGTCTAATGTGTATGAATAATGCAGCGTTCTGTTCCCATCACTAAGCCCCCTTTTTTTTTCAACCGCTTGAAATAATACGGCGCCAGAAAAAAGAAATGTGGCTGCAGCCGCTGTTGTGTAGTCAAGTTGCCTGTGAATCGGAAGTACGAAAAAAAAAATAGACGAGCGCGGGGCACTCTGCCATTAAAAATAATGACTTCAATTATTTAGTTTTGAAAGGGAGGAATGCGGGAGACTGCTGACGTCAACCAGAGATACATTTGGATTGTCCGAAAAATACTTACCGTATTTTCCGAACCATGGGGTGCAACGGATTATAATGTGAACTGCCGATGAGCAGGTCTAGTCAGGTCTATTTTCATACAAAAGGCCATACTTGCCAACCCTCCCGGATTTTCCGGGAGACTCCCGAAATTCAGCGCCTCTCCCGAAAACCTCCCGGGACAAATAATCTCCCGAAATTCAGGCAGACTCAGGTCCGCCTGCCCAATCACGTTATAACTGTAGAATGATGGAGGGCGAGTTCTTGGTTTCTTATGTGGGTTTATTGTTAGGCAGTTTCATTAACGTCCTCCCAGCGCGCAACAACACACAACAACAGCAGTCACGTTTTCGTCTACCGTAAAGCAGTTTGTCTGCCGTAAACAGCAATGTTGTGACACTCTTAAACAGGACAATACTGCCATCTAGTGCATTTGATGAAAGCACTTTTGTGCGTGCCACACAGCAATGCATCGTAATGGTGGTTCTTTGGTCAAAATGTTGCAAAGATTATGTTTTACAGATCATCTTCAAGCCGCTTTCTGACAGTCCCTTCAGGATGCGTCGTTTTGCGGGCGGTCTTATTTACCTAGTGTGTGTGACAATCATTGGTACTTTAACTTAACTTTAACTTTACACATACAAACTGTAGCAGACAAAAAAAGCACATTTAATTAAAAAAACGTTATTATGGTCTTACCTTTACTTATAAGTGAGGGAACAGTGGTGTTGGTGTTGGAGGAGTTGTGAATGAATGAAATATGAAATCCGTGCTGCAGTCTGCAGGTGTACCTAATGCTGTGTCCCTGCAGTCGTTCCACGGCTCCTCCGGCGCGAGCATTGTTGTTTTTGCACTTTTTGGCTTCTTGTTAAGTGACTTTTTTTTGGGTGGATTCGGTCTTGCACGTGGAGGGTTTGGGTGTGGGCTTTGGTTGGTGTGGCGCTCCCGTCGGGGGGTGCATTCTGCGGCGGGGTTGCATTAACCGGCACCAGGAGGCGGGATTACTGTGAGCCTCACACAGTGCGTCTTCGCAGCAGTTTTATAATTGCTCAGCACAAGAAATACTTTACACACATTCAGTTGTTGACAAAATACACTGTACATTATATACCTCAGCTAACTAAACTATGGAAATGTATAATATAGTTCATATAGCAATACGGTCTCACTGCACAGCAGGCCAGCAGTTAGCCGAGTCATTGCGCAATCCATGTTGAGGCACAACTGAGTGACGTGCCTCAACTGGCTGCTGATCACAGCACCGTCTCTTCTCAGTATTTGAACGGCAAATGTGAAAATTCAGCGATTTTGAATAAAAATAATCTAAAACTGGTGAAGTTAAATGGAAAATAACTTTATAGTATAATCACTGAATACATATAACAATTAAATTTTTTTTTTTTCTTTTTACATGTTTTTTCTTTCCATGATGGCAGGTGAGGCCCTGCCTCCAGTGACCGCACGTCACTGAAAAGTAGATTCCATGAAATGCTCAGTCATTCACAAACAAGGATGGGCGAGGGTCACCACTTTGTCAACAAATGCGTGAGCAAATTGTTGAACAGTTTAAGAAAAACCTTTCTCAACCAGCTATTGCAAGGAATTTAGGGATTTCACCATCTACGGTCCGTAATATCATCAAAGGGTTCATAGAATATGGAGAAATCACTGCACGTAAGCACCTAAGCCCGTGACTTTCGATCCCTCAGGCTGTACTGCATCAACAAGCGACATCAGTATATAAAGTATATCACCACATGGGCTCAGGAACACTTCAGAAACCCACTGTCAGTAACTACAGTTGGTCGCTACATCTGTAAGTGCAAGTTAAAACTCTCCTATGCAAGGCGAAAACCGTTTATCAACAACACCCAGAAACCCTGTCGGCTTCGCTGGGCCTGAACTCATCTAAAATGGACTGATACAAAGTGGAAAAGTGTTCTGTGGTCTGACGAGTCCACATTTCAAATTGTTTTTGGAAACTGTGGACGTCGTGTCCTCCGGACCAAAGAGGAAAAGAACCATCCGGATTGTTATATGCGCAAAGTTGAAAAGCCAGCATCTGTGATGGTATGGGGGTGTATTAGTGCCAAAGACATGGGTAACTTACACATCTGTGAAGGCGCCATTAATGCTGAAAGGTACATACAGGTTTTGGAGCAACATATGTTGCCATCCAAGCAACGTTACCATGGACGCCCCTGCTTATTTCAGCAAGACAATGCCAAGCCACGTGTTACATCAACGTGGCTTCATAGTAAAAGAGTGCGGGTACTAGACTGGCCTGCCTGTAGTCCAGACCTGTCTCCCATTGAAAATGTGTGGCGCATTATGAAGCCTAAAATACCACAACGGAGACCCCCGGACTGTTGAACAACTTAAGCTGTACATCAAGCAAGAATGGGAAAGAATTCCACCTGAGAAGCTTAAAAAATGTGTCTCCTCAGTTCCCAAACGTTTACTGAGTATTGTTAAAAGGAAAGGCCATGTAACACAGTGGTGAACATGCCCTTTCCCAACTACTTTGGCACGTGTTGCAGCCATGAAATTCCAAGTTAATTATTATTTGCAAAAAATAAATAAAGTTTATGAGTTTGAACATCAAATATCTTCTCTTTGTAGTGCATTCAACTGAATATGGGTTGAAAAGGATTTGCAAATCATTGCATTCCGTTTATATTTACATCTAACACAATTTCCCAACTCATATGGAAACGGGGTTTGTATAATTAGTATTTAATAGTATGGAACATGCAAGGTATACATGACCTGTCGAGCAGCCATCAAACAAGTGTGGAACTTTTAAGTTCCAGAGTTCATGGAAGATCCAACTAAAAGGACTGAATCAGCCACTGAAGGACAATTGATCCGATTGATAAAACCGAACTAATGTGTGCCGTGAAGACCAACTAGCCACAGCAGGCACCCTTTTAAGTAGAAGCCATTACTGCTACCATGCCCCAAATGCACCATCACTGCTTTTGTAGGGTATGGAGCTTCCAATACCCGGTGAGAAAACGACGCCGAGGCAGTATTAGCAAAGTAAACAAACATCTGGACACGCACACAGTCGTGGTGTGTTAGTACGCACTGAGGGCCTGTTTCTACTAAAGTTTTGCGTGTTGCCTGGTACACATGCAAACTTGATGGCACGCGCGCAGCTGATCTACTGATTTTGTCCTGAAATGAGCAAAATGAACAGCTCAACCCTTTTAGCATGTCTGTCTTCATGTACACGTTTGTATATGCAGGTTATATGCTGGGTATTAGAATGCAATGCAAACACACGTATTCACGTCTGGACTGTTTGTGCAAAACGGGCACAGTTATGCACAAATGGATGTGAAGAAGGGGGTGCGCTGCAAAGACAGATAATTAAGAGAGAAAGTATTCCGCCTGTGTGCATGTCAACATACCGTATTTTTCGGACAATAAGGCGCACTTAACATCCTTATATTTTCTCAAATCTCGACAGTGCGCCTTATAACCCGGTGCGCCTAATGTACGGAATGATTTTGGTTGTGCTTACCGACCTCGAAGCTATTTTATTTGGTACATGGTGAAATGATAAGTGTGACCAGTAGATTGCAGTCACACATAAGAGATACGTGTCGACTGCAATATGCCTCAAGTAAACAACACCAACATTGTATATGTTCCATTGAGAATGTAGAACATTACACATGACGCTCAAAAATCTATCAAAATGTTTTAGTACGACTTTGGTAAGCTATGAAGCCGGTATATTGACTATGTCTTAAAGCACCTCTTTCTGAGGGCGTTTCAGTGTTATAACTTCACCTTTATCTTTAGTTTTTAGGCCAAAATGCGTCCGTTCTCCATGTTCTGTCTACACACCGTGTCTGCTTGTAAGTAGTCCGTGATTGTGCGCTGCCGAACATGCTCGTCTGCTCGTAAAACCAACAATGACACAACGTGACGAGGACAGGGGGAAAAAACTCCACCCAATGGGATACAATGAGAGACCTTGGAGGGGACCGCAGACCGGTGCAATGGACGTCGAGTGGATTTAGTTAATAGTGTGAGAGTCCAGTCCTTAGTGGGGCCAGCAGGGGATCATCTTGAGTGGAGACAAGTCAGCAGCACAGAGACGTCCCCAACGGATGCACAGAGGAGTGGTCCAACCCGGGTCCCGACTTTGAACATCTAGCGCTTCATCTGTGGTCACCTAATAACCTCTCCACACAGGAGAGGTGGGCATAGCAGAAAAGAGAGGGCAGATCAACTTTAATTTAGAATCAATACTAAATACTACTGGTTAAAACTACACAGATAGGACATGAAGGAGGTAAAACACATATTTTTAAAGCTAAAACACTAATTGTAGGAATTTATTACAAATGTCATTCATTTTACTTGCATTGGTTTGCGCTACGTGGGCGGTTTAGACTTTGCTAATAATTGGCAACAACCCAAGCAGCTGTGTGCGCGTCTACATATCTATATGTGCACACATATATATATATTAATATAATATATATATTTATATATATTTATTTATTTATATATGCACCTTATTGCTTTTTTATCCTGCACTACCATGAGCTTATGTAACGAAATTTTGTTCTTATCTGTGTTGTAAAGTTCAAATTTTAATGAATGACAATAAAAAGGAAGTCTAAGTCTAAGTCTAAGTCTATTACTAAAAAAAACGGGTTATGTTTAATAAAATGCTTCCTAAACATTTAATATAGTGAAATACAAATAAGACAAAAAGAGAAATCTGTACATTAAATATGGAGATCTACATCAACAATATGATTTGCCTGAGGATAGATTAAAAAAGAAGTTTGCCATAATCTAAGACAGGGGTCACCAACCTTTTTGAAACCGAGAGCTACTTCTTGGGTACTGATTAATGCGAAGGGCTACCAGTTTCCATCCATCCATTTTCTGCCGCTTATTCCCTTTGGGGTCGCGGGAGGCGCTGGAGCCTATCTCAGCTACAATCGGGCGGAAGGCGGGGTACACCCAGGACAAGTCGCCACCTCATCGCAGGGGCTACCAGTTTGATACACACTTAAATAAATTGCCAGAAATAGTCAATTTGTTCAATTCACCTTTAACTCTATGTTATTATTGATAATTAATGATATTTGTCTTTGTGGAAACACTGATCATCTTAATGATTTCTCACAATAAATATATATATAGAAACAGATAAAAATCAATATGCAACACTTTATTTTTATATTTTCTCTAAGTGCACATTTTTCAAATTGAACATTTTCAAATGATCACTTCTAAGACAGTCTTGTGAAATCACAATATCCCATTTTAACTAGCTAGCCACTGGCATTTTTTTTAACAAATCCTGAATTACTCTGTAACATATTTGTACAAATAATAACTCATGTAAAATACAAAAGTCAACTCTCAAATTTTTTCACACTTTGAACTGGACACCAAATCTGTTATCTGTTTCTTTGTCAGTTAGTGAAGACCAAGTCTTTAAAATATTTTCTTGGATTTTCAAATTCTATTTGAGTTTCGTCTCTCTTAGAATTAGAAATGTCGAGCAAAGCGAGACCAGCTTGCTAGTAAATAAATAAAATTTAAAAAATAGAGGCAGCTCACTGGTAAGTGCTGCTATTTGAGCTATTTTTAGAACAGGCCAGCGGGCTACTCATCTGGTCCTTACTGGCTACCTGGTGCCCGCGGGCACCGCGTTGGTGACCCCTGATCTAGGATTAGGTTAGAATAGGATAGTTTATTGACATTGTATTAAATGCTTCATGGTGTATGGTCGCCATTCTTGATCTGTGCTTTGAAATCAATCGATCAATCAATCAAAGTTTATTCGTATAGCCCTCAATCACAAGTGTCTCAAAGGGCTGCACAAACCACAACGACATCCTCGGCTCAGATCCCACATCAGGGCAAGAAAAAACTCAACCCAATGGGATACAATTAGGGACCTTGGAGGGGACCGCAGACTGGTGCAATGGATGTCGAGTGGATCTAGTTAATAGTGTGGGAGTCCAGTCCTTAGTGGAGCCGGCAGGGGATCATCTTGAGTGGAGACAAGTCAGCAGCTCAGAGACGTCCCCAACGGATGCACAGAGGAGTGGTCCAACCCGGGTCCCGACTTTGAACAGCTAGCGCATCATCTGTGGTCACCTAATAACCTCTCCACACAGGACAGTGGGGCAGAACAGCAAAGAGACGGCAGATCAACTTCAATTTAGAATTATTACTAAATACTAAAAACAATACTATGGCTTAAACTACACAGATAAGACATGAAGCAGGTAAAACATATATTTTTAAAGCTTAAACACAAATTGTAGGAATTTATTACACATGTCATTCATTTTACTTGCATTGGTTTGCGCTACGTGGGGGGTTTAGACTTCGCTAATAATTGGCAACAACCCAAGCAGCTGTGTGCATGTCTACGCATCTCTATGTGCACAGCAGGGGAGCTAGTTAACCACAAAACCTGTCACTCTCCGAGCACCTTGTGCAGCGCTGAATGCTTGGTGTATGAATTGTTACCTATGTTTATAGCAAAGGTGGTAATACTGTATTGCCACCTTTTGACGAGGTATGTTTTAATGCTGTGTTTAAAGTTAGCCTTTATCGTTCATTTTGAAGCCCAAATACCTCCGTATTGCGCTCCACGCACCTTTTTTATTGACCAGCAGAATTTCCGTTTTTTGCCGTTCTGCTTCTCTGCACTGTTTCTGCTTGTATGCGCTCTGTGTGTCAGTGTTGACACACTTAACATGCGTCTCGGCTCTGTACGTCACGGCCGCCTGGCAGCATTTAGATGAAAAATGAGTACCGTTTTTTTTATCAAAGGAAGTGTATTACCTTTGTTAATTCATTAGTACCGCAATACTTTATTCGTACTGGTATACCGTACAACCTTACTACAGACCAATGTTCTCTCTAAGGTGCACACCTGTGCAATTGCGCACTGCTCAAGCGTCCTCTGCGCACGGCAAATCTATGCCACGCACAAAATCAAATAAAAAAATAAGCGCATAACAATTTTCGACACACGGACACGACAGAGAAAACAGTTTTCGTCATCATTGTTCAAATATTGTAACGTCTGTCGAGACACTTTGAGGACATGAATTCCATCCATCACTTTACTGAGCAAAACTCCTTATTGTCGGCCATAAACACATCACCAAAACATTAGTAAAAAAACTGATATCTAGCAAAACTGGTCATTTTCTGCAGTATAAACCAGACCAAAAGCAACTTTGTTATATCAACAGCAGCCGCTCGCTCTTTCTCACTTGCGTCAACACATGCACATATGGCACTTAGCCAGTGATGCGTTTACAGCCACACAAAAAGTCGGACAACTCCAACACCACACATAAAGTGTCATTCCATGTTGTTACACTATGATTTACCAATCAAATGTATGCTTATTCTAGTGTCATTTATTAGGAATCTTAATTTATAAATATTAATCATGAAATGCTGTTAGTATATTAAATAAATACTAATACAAATATATTTTTTTACAAACATTAAGTTGCAGGAATGTACACTTAATCCCCTGCTTACATCTCATTGTGCAACATGTGAATGTTTTAATGGGAACTAAATGCAATGTCTGAAAGGGTTACAAATCATTTCCAAAGCAGGACCTCCACCCAGACAAACAATACAAGTACACAGTTCATGAAAAACAATATTTTTTGTTATTGTCATTGTAAGTGGGCCTAAACACTTATATTAGAAAATAACCTCATGGAAATGACTGCTGTCATTTGATTATAATAATAAGAAAATGTTGTCTGTCTATCTGTGTTGGCCCTGCGGTGAGGTGGGGACTTGTCCAGGGTGTACCTCGCCTTTCGCCCGAATGCAGCTGAATCCAGCACCCCCCGCGACCTCGAAAGGGACAAGCGGTAGAAAATGGATGGATGGACGGAGATTTAAGTTGTTATTTAGTCAGGTTTGGTACAGGTGTGCTGCTGGTGTAGCCACAGTGTGCACGTCTGATGTTGCTCACATGGGCTCCACTGAATGCTCAGGGAGTTTTTGCGTTTGCTCACACACATGAACAATTAGAGGGAACATTGCTACAGACAATTAAGTCCTGTAAAAGGAGTTTGGTTTGTATCGACTGTGACACAGTACATCATGTTTGATATCGTTATAAACAAAATTCCTAGGGACTGCTGGGAAATAAAAGGTGGACACTTTGGTGGCCATCAGATATTTTTTTCTGCTTTTTTTTTGGATTACATAACTGATGGTCTAGTCAAAACATTACCTTCGATATTGGTTGAGAGTCCTGTTTCAGGTGGAGGACATTTTTCCTTTTCAAATCTCTATGGATACTTGACAAAAAATTAATTATTTCATAGAACATGCACCTTGTTCCTACTGACTGACATTTGCTGTGCTCTCTAATGAATTTGTGAAATTTTAATATGTTGATTTTTCTTTTCATTTTTTTCAAGTCCAAACTGTATTTTGTTTGTCTGCCCATCACAAAGCAAACACCGCGTCTCCCTTTTAAATGCCATCCAGTTCTTCTTCATATTGAGGTCTAGGGCAGAGGGTGTTAGAATGTATTCTAAAAACGATGGTTCCTATGAAATATTTCCTGTTGATATACGGAACACTTAGGTTTAATTGGCCAAGAAGGTTAGATATCCGTCGGGGTTTGCTGTCAGTTAGTTGCATGGCTCAAAAGGTTACGGGCAGATTGTGATGAACCTTTCAAGAAATGGGTTAAAAAAACAAGTGTTTAGATTTTGGGGGTGATCCGGACTATTTCTAGACTTAGACTTAGACAAATGTTATTGATCCACAAGGGAAATTGTTCAAGAATTATTCTACTATGTTACCTTACATTGCAGAGACAAAGAGATAGGGGGACCGACAAGAAGGGGAAACTAATAAATTCTGCTATATCAAGGGTTTTTAACCTTATTGACCTCAGGGCCTAACTTAAGCCCACTTAAATATTAGCACTGATTTAATGACTTTACTCTTGATTTTAATCATATTCAATAAATATATCCAACCTACTCGCAGTCTACAAACGTGTCAATTGATACAAAAGCATGTGTTAATCGCAAAGATTATTATCAAGGTTTAGGTCAGGCTGATTACAAAATTAAAAACTGTAGGATTCTGGGTATTTGTTCTGTTGTGTTTATGTTGTGTTGCGGTGCGGATGTTCTCCCGAAATGTGTTTGTCATTCTTGTTTGGTGTGGGTTCACAGTGTGGCGCATGTTTGTGACAGTGTTCAAGTTGTTTATACGGCCACCCTCAGTGTGACATGTATGGCTGTTGACCAAGTATGCATGCATTCACTTGAGTTTGTGTGTGTCTGAAATTAACGAGATCATTAAACTTGCTAATAATCAGACAGCGTGTCAGTATTTCTTGATATTTTCGAGTAAATACTATTGCTAACCCGTCCAATGCTACAATACAATACTCAAATTAATGGACTAGTAAAAACTGATTAAAAATTCATTTATGTGGAATTATGCAGTGTTGAAATAAATACACGCAAACTAATTTACTAATAAATTATAATAAAAAATATTTTTCTTAAATAAATTGCAAATGAAAATACACCTTTGTCACTTTAGTCATATTTTTTGGCGCTTAAAAAAACTCCTCTACGACTTTAGCTCCAGACTTTTTCTGTTTGTTTGAGAGACAGGTATTTTTTGGCGGCACCTCTGGGGGTCGCTCGCGACCCAACAATGGGCCCTGTGGTTAAGAAACTCTGCGCTATTTGAAGAAACGCTGTTAGAATAATTAAATGTAAGTTATCACACAACTCTTATGCTTAAAGGCCGTTGCTATAGTTATTAGCTATTGTGCTCAAGTTGTACTTTTCTATCTGTGCAAGGACAAAACTTGTTATCAGTCACGGCATATGAGGGGTTGCCTCGCGGCAGATATTTTGTTTGTCTTAGCCCACTAACAGCCAAGGACTTCAAGGACCTCAACGAAGATAAGACGACAGCACGCAGACGAAGCAAAGACAAGGCAATCACAAGGCCCCCAGCACATTCCGTCACGTATTGTGCGTACTGGAAGCTGCTTTGCATGAAGTGTGTGAACACTCCTTTTAGAGGCAGCCTCAGTGATGTAACCAGGGACCTCACAAATAAATAGAGGAGCACGTGGGCTGGACTTTAGAGCGTAGGTTTGTTTCTGTAAATAGAGTACAGCCCAAAACGTCTCTCCTCATTGAGCTAAATTGAACTCTGTTTTGGCTCGGGTGTGTTTGTGTGTCGGAATAGCTCAAAAAGTCATTTTAGGATTTCGTTCAAACTTTCAGGAAATATCGGAATTCGGATAAGGAGCAACTGCTTCGATTTTGGGGGCGTTCTGGATCACCGTTTTGATTCCGGACCCCGCAACGGTGCTAAAATCATTGTGCGTAAAAACCACACGTTGCATGCTCGCGCAAATTTGTTCTATGCTAGCACGGCTGCTCTCGCTCACGGTATGTATTTCTTTTTCTCCAAGTAATGTTCCATCCTTTTTGGAACCTAGGGACGGGCATTAAATAGCAGTGTTGGGACAAAGTAACGCGTTACTGTAACGCCGTTAGTTTCGGCGGTAACTAGTAATCTAACGCGTTATTTTTTATATTCAGTAACTCAGTTACCGTTACTACATGATGCGTTACTGCGTTATTTTACGTTACTTTTTATGTAGTATAGAGTGTGTTTTATCGGAGCGCTGCTGTGTCATTGTTCTGATTCTTCTTGTGTCACAAGTCGGAGAAGAGAGAGAGACATGCGCTCTGTGTGTGAGTGTGAGTGTGGAGAGGGCGGAGAGGGCGGAGGGGGGTCGTGTCTGATCATGGCGAAGCCAGAAGTCGAGTTTGCTAACATGGAGATATTTTCACTACTTTTCTTTTGTCGAGCACAAAGAAAAGAACATTTTAGTTAAATGTAAATTGTGCTTTGGATCAAAGATCCCATCTACTGCCCAAAACAGCAATTCAAATCTGCTGAAACAAGCTACATAAGCAACATGCTTCGACGAAGCTAGTAAAGAGAGATAGAGACTCTGATGCCACTTCACCTCCACCACCACCACTCACGGATTAAGTCTGCCTCTGCTCATCATTCACAGCTGAAGGTACACACACTCTGTCAATCAATGTTCCCTCTAATTGTTCATGTGTGTGAGCAAACGCAAAAACTCCCTGAGCATTCAGTGGAGTCCATTTGAGCAACTTCAGACGTGCACACTGTGGCTACACCAGCAGCACACCTGTCCCAAACCTCACTAAATAACAAGTTCAATCTCCATCCATCCATCCATTTTCTACCGCTTGTCCCTTTCGGGGTCGCTGGAGCCTATCTCAGCTGCATTCGGGCGGAAGGCAGGGTACACCCTGGACAAGTCCCCAGCTCATCACAGGGCCAACACAGATAGACAGACAACATTCTCTTATTATTATAATCAAATGACAGCAGTCATTTTCATTTCTAATATAAGTATTTAGGCCCACTTACAATGACAATAGCAACAAATATTGTTTTTCATGAACTGCGTACTTGTATTGTTTGTCTGGGTGGAGATCCTGCTTTGGAAATAATTTGTACCCCTTTCAGACATTGCATTTAGTTCCCATTAAAACATTCACATGTTGCACAATGAGATGTAAGCAGGGGATCATGTGTACATTCCTGCAACTTCCTGTTTGTAAAAAATATGTTTTTTAATTAGTATTTATCTAATATACTAACAGCATTTAATATTTATAAATTAAGATTCCTAATAAATGACACTAGAATAAGCACACATTTGATTGGTAAATCATAGTGTAACGACCTGGAATTACACTTTATGTGTGGTGTTGGAGTTGTCCGACTTTTTGTGTAGCTGTAAACGCATCACTGGCTAAGTGCCATATGTGCATGTGTTGGCGCATGTGAGAAAGAGCGAGTGGCTGCTGTTGATATAACAAAGTTGCTTTTGGTCTGGTTTGTACTGCAGAAAATGACCACTTTTGCTAGATATCATTTTTTTTTACTAATGTTTTGGTGATGTGTTTATGGCCGACAATAAAGATTTTTGCTCAGTAAAGTGATGGATGGAATTCATGTCCTCAAAGCGTCTCGACAGATGTTACAATATTTGAACAATGATGACGAAAACGGTTTTCTCTGTCGTGTCCGTGTCGTGTTGAAAATTGTTATGCGCTTATTTTTTTATTTGATTTTGTGCATGGCATAGATTTGCCGTGCGCAGAGGACGCTTGAGCAGTGCGCAATTGCACAGGCGCGCTCCTGAGAGGGAATGTTGCTGTCAATTCTCTTATATACTCTTTCATTCTAGACTTCTCGAGTGTTTGATTATCACATCACACTAAATGTATAGACTATAAAGTTCACAAACATAAAGAGGGATCCTAGTGGGCCAGGCCAATCTTTCCTTATCTCTAAACTAAAACTGGGGAAATGTGTAGAGTGTTCTGGGCTTCAGACATGATTTTGTATCAGAATTACTTGAGGAAGAAAATGCCTGGTTAGGCTTTGTGTATGTAGTGTGTGCCTTTCTTGCTTTACATCTATGCTGTTATTATGCTGTTTGTTACTTATGTATGTTATGTTGCAGCTATTTAAAATAGTTTTGTCAATTTGTTCTGGCCAGAAACAAATTGGCCTTTGTAACATATCTTTGTCTTTGTGTGTTGTATGTAGACCACATGGCTTAGCAGAGTTCAGTGATGCAAATGCATGTCAAGTTGATCAACAGATTGTATTATTCTCCAGTGCAATAACAGTACTGAAATGAAGGCTAAAAGGGCATTAATGGGAGCTTTAAAAAAAAAAAGAAGAAGTAACTAAATAGTTACTTTTCACAGTAACGCATTACTTTTTGGTGTAAGTAACTGAGTTAGTAACTGAGTTACTTTTGAAATGAAGTAACTAGTAACTGTAACTAGTTACTGCTTTTCAGTAACTAACCCAACACTGTTAAATAGACAACCCAGTAAATCCTCTCCTTTAAAGTTATTTAAATAATTTAATATCATGTTTTTGCAGTCTATTAATTTCAATATAAGTTGAAAAGGATTTGCAAATCATTTTATTCTGTTTTTATTTACCAATTACACATTGTGCCAACTTCACTGGTTTTGGGTGTTGTCATAATAAATGGAGTAATCAAACAAGAGTCAAAGTCTTTGGTATCCTTAGTGATGTGCTGGCATGTTTACATAAAAAAAAAAGAAGGCAAGATTACATAATTTTGAGCGTTGTGCTTTGGGGAAGGGGGCGGGGTAGCCAGTTACTATTTTTAAACACTCAATGTCAACCCGCTGGGAGTCCCTCCAAACACCAGAAACAAGCACTTCCTGCCGACTCGTGATTGGCCACACAGAAGCACATGGCTACTTTCAATTTGATTGGCATATTTAAAGAGGGCGTGACCTGGGAATGCCATGTCAGACTAACTCCTGAGATCAATCGACGTCGATCGCGATGTAACAAAGAAACATACGTTATTATCTGGATTTGGAACGTACGTCTATTTTAGTAGGAACGCCACATGAGGCCACGGGTGTTTTTTTTAGTTTATAATGTAGCAGGATTGCGACAGCCTGCTTGTTTACCGGAATAAATATGGGCCGGAAGAGCTCATTTTAATTTGGTCGGCATCCAGAAATGTTTTAGTTTTTTGTCCATTTCCATTCCCATCTCCATAAATAGGCTTTTTGATGCCCACAAGGTCGCCCTTAATGGCAGATATGAAGCAGGGCAGTCTATTTGCCAAAAAGCTATGAAGAGTAAAAAATTATGAGCTTCAGTAGGCAGAAGTAAAATGATATTTCTGTCACGATCTTGTAGCAAAAAGACAAAAGTTTATTATGATAAGACAAATAATTTACATACCGTATTTTCCGTACCATAGGGTGCAACGGGTTATAAGGCGCACTTCCAATGAATGGTTTATTTTTTATATTTTTTTATATATAAGGCGCACCGGATTATAGGGCGCATGAAATGAGTCATTATATTTTTTTTTTTTTTCTAAATGGAAAACACTTCCTTGTGGTCTACATAACATGTAATGGTGGTTCTTTGGTCAAAATGTTGCATAGATTATGTTTTACAGATAATCTTCAAGCCGCTTTCTGAGAATCCCTTCAGGATGCGCCGTTTTGCGGGCGGTCTTATTTACGTGGCTCACCTTCGGCAGCGTCTTCTCCCCCGTCATCTTTGTTGTAGCGGTGTAGCGTGCAAGGATGGGAGTGGAAGAAGTGTCAAAAGATGGAGCTAACTGTTTTAATGAAATTCAGACTTTACTTAAATCAATAATGGAGCAGCATCTCCTCATCCGTGACACAGAAATGCGTCCCGTGAAAAACCGTCCCACCGGAACTCTCTAATAACTAAAGTCCCTTGGGTGAATAATGTAAACTCACTACACCGGTATGTTTTAGTGCTTTAATGTCGAGTTTACTGACATATATAAGTAAGAACTTTACACTACTTTATATTAGAAATGGCAACAGCGGAGGATGAATGTCCATGACAAGAAGATAGAGAAAAAGAAGAAGCTTATCGACCACGGCGTCAGTATGGACTACAAAGGCGGACGGGCGCAAATATTCAGGATTTATGCAGATCCCAAATACAGATCAGCAGGTACCAGAAGGTAAGAAAAGTTGCTTTTGCGTAATATTGCGAAACATAACGGCAGATAATATGTCTTACCTTATACACACCATAATAATACTCGTATGTTGAAGCACAGTACAATCCATCAAGCGGTGCGGCTTCATAGCTTACCAAAGTCGTACTAAAATATTTTGATAGATTTTTTTTAGCGTCGTGTTCTATATTTTCAATGGAACATATAACATTTTGGTTTACTTAAATCAATAACGGAGCAGCATCTCCTCATCCGTGGCTCACTAGTGCAACAACAACGCCGGAAATGTGTCCCGTGAAAAACCGTCCGACCGCATTTCTCTAATAACTAAAGTTCCTTGGGTGAATCATGTAAACTCACTACACCGGTATGTTTTAACGCTTTCATGGCGAGTTTACTGACAGATATAAGTAGGAACTTAACACTACTTCATATTAGGAATGGCAACAGCGGAGAATGAATGCCACATAAAATATAGAGAAAAAGAAGAAGCTTATTGACTAAAGTTTTTTAAGGATTTATGCAGATCCCAAATACGGATCAGCAGGTACCAGAAGGTAAGAAAAGTTGCTTTTTGCATAATATTGCGAAACAAAACGCCAGATAGTATGTCTTACCTTATACACACACCATAATAATATTTTGAAGCACATCAAACGGTGCAGCCTACACTTATCTGTTATGTTTGACTGCCATCTACTGGTCACACTTACCATTACACCATGTAAAAAATAAAATTGCTTCGAGGTAAGTAAGCTCAACCAAACGTATTCCTTACATTAGGCGCACCGGGTTATAAGCCACACTGTCGAGTTTTGAGAAAAAAAAAAATAATTTTAAGTGCGCCTTATCGTCCGGAAAATACGGTATATTTTTTGCATAACACAATATGACCATCTGATCTAACAAAACCTATTGCTCAGTAAGAATAGACCAGGGATTCTCAAACTGTGGTACTGGTACAACTAGTGGTACTGTTCAAACTGTGTGTAATGTTACAATCGCCAACAAGATTTATTATACATGTTAAATAAAACCTCTGCTTTAAATTTTAATGAATACTTAGGCCTACTACGCTACAGTATTTTAGTGTTGGTCATTATGGTGGTACTTGGAGAGCCAAGTGTTTTCTGAGATGGTATTTTGTGGCATAGATGATCGTGAATCTTGTAAATTCCAGAATATAAACCACCATTTTTTTTTGACACTTTGAAACCTACGGCTTAAAAAAAAAACGGTGCAGGTAATTTATGGATTTTTCTTTGCTGACGCCCATAAAGCAAATAGTTCTCATTAAAAACATGCAAAGACACTTAAATGGTGTGTTTCGAACGTGTTCACTCACTGCAGGTGCTACTGGGTAAATGCCTACAGGTATTTCCTGCTGTTGAAAGCTTTGAACCGGAAGTAGAAGTGCCGTTCTGTCTTCTAATCGTCCATAGCGTTTTCTACTTTCTACTTTCTACGGATTCTTCATTCATAACTCCAAGCAACGTTTGTAAATTTAACAATATAACTACAACAATTCATACATACGAAACCGTCCGATGTGTGATGTCTGTCGGAGTGTGATCATGCATTTTTGTCCGTGCCATCATAATGTAATCAAGCCAGCGTCGTTAGCATTAGCTAATATGCTAACACGTTTTTCGAGTGTCTGTGTTGGTATTATTTTCTTACAATAGCATTCTTTTTGTATTGTTTTCAGTTTCGTAAATTCACCAAAATGTCACTGTGGAGTTAAAAATTATCCCCACAATTCCCCCCCAAAAAATGGATTAACTCACTGGTATATAAAAACAATTTAACATACATCCATAAACGTGGATGCATATGCAAAAGTGCAATATAATTATCTGTACAGTACTCTATTTATTTATATATGCACCTTATTGCTCTTTTATCCTGCACTACCATGAGATAATGCAACAAAATGTTGTTCTTATCTGTACTGCAAAGCACAAGTTTGAATGACAATAAAAGGAAGTCTTTAAGTCTAATTGAGTCTGTTTAGCTAATTGGAGAGCTGGCTAGTGGGTCCATGAAGATGACTTCTGTTTTGTTTGATCAGCCGTTCTACTGCCTTGTTACAGTCACCGTTTGGAAACAATTAAGGTATGTAAATAAACATTTATAAACTCTTGCTGTGTAAATGCACGTAGATACTTTTTTTTTTTTTTTTTTTTCAAAAGTGAACTATATTACTGCTTAGAAAAATATTCATGACCAGTAAATAGTTTTGCCACATTTCTGTGTTTAATTGATTTTTGGGCATGATGCAATTTGACAAATTACTATAATTACCAATAAACAATAGACCTTTGCCTACAATATTAGCCTCATATATTGTTTCGAGAAGATATGTGGAAGGGAAATGACAAGAAAACAGAACACTGACTGATGAAGCATTCTTGACGGTCTGATTCCTGAATGACACAGCAGCCTCCAAGCTCTTTAAATCATGCAACTAAATGTAGGCAATGTCAGTTTTATTCCTTGTCACAGCCATCTGTTAATGCCTCCTCTGTGGCTCTTCATCACTGCCCAATTAGTATTCAGGATAAATTGGCCATCTTGTTAAATGTAACCTCTAAATATTATGATTAAACCTGCTGAGCAATTAAAATTCAGAGGGTTAGATCCCACAATGAAAATGTTAAACTGCATGGGGAGGATAATGTTAGCTTTATGCCTTCCATTCTGGGTCTAGTACCGTTTAAAGTTTGCATTGTGACAAAAATATGGCAAAAGCGGGTTAGGGTTCAACGTTAAAATTTGAGGTTGGGTTTTTAATGATAGTTAATGATAGCATGCGGCTCTTTAGTGCCGCCCTAGTGGCTCCCTGGAGCATTTTTTTTTTAAAAGATTGAAAATGGAAAAAGATGGGGGGTAATTTTTTTTTTTGTTTTAGTATGTTTTTTGTTTGAGGACAAACACGACACTAACCTTCACAATTGTTAGAAAGCCCACTGTTTAAAATGTATTTGGTGAACATCGTTTTGTCCTACTAATTTTGGCGGTTCTTGAACTCGCCATAGTGTGGACTGTGACGCAACAGTTTGTTTACATGTAAAATCTTCCACTCCTTTTTTGTCTCATTTTGTCCACCAAAAGTTGTATACTGTGCGTGAATGCACAAATGTGCGCTTTGTTGATGTTATTGACTTGTGTGGAGTGCTAATCAGGCATATTTGGTCAGTGCATGACTGCAAGCTAATCACTGCAAAAATGCTATTTAGGCTAGCTGTATGTACATATTGCATCATTATGTCCCATTTATAGGTATGATTGAACTCATGTAATATCCTTTACTTTATATAAAATAGTTTTGCATGTCTCATGATACAATATCTGTATGTAATATTGGCATGTGTTAATCGCAAAGATTATTATCAAGGTTTAGGTCAGGCTGATTACAAAACTAAATACTGTAGGGTTCTGGGTATTTGTTCTGTTATGTTTATGTTGTGTTACGGTGCGGATGTTCTCCCGAAATGTGTTTGTCATTCTTGTTTGGTGTGGGTTCACAGTGTGGCGCATGTTTGTGACACTGTTCAAGTTGTTTATACGGCCACCCTCAGTGTGACATGTATGGCTGTTGACCAAGTATGCAATGGCATTCACTTGAGTGTGTGTGTGTCTGAAATTAACGAGATCATTAAACTTGCTAATAATCAGACAGCGTGTCAGTATTTCTTGACATTTTCGAGTAAATACTATTGCTAACCCGTCCAATGCTACAATACAATACTCAAATTAATGGACTAGTAAAAACTGATTAAAAATTAATTTATGTGGAATTATGCAGTGTTAAAATAAATACTCTCAAACTAATTTACTAATAAATTATAATAAAAAATATTTTTCTTAAATAAATTGCAAATGAAAATACACCTTTGTCACTTTAGTCATATTTTTTGGCGCTTAAAAAAACTCCTCTACGACTTTAGCTCCAGACTTTTTCTGTTTGTTTGAGAGACAGGTATTTTTTGGCGGCACCTCTGGGGGGCGCTTGCGACCCAAAAATGAGCCCTATGGTTAAGAAACTCTGCACTATTTGAAGAAACGCTGTTAGAATAATTATATGTTCGTTATCACACAACTCTTATGCTTAAAGGCCGTTGCTATAGTTATTAGCTATTGTGCTCAAGTTGTACTTTTCTATCTGTGCAAGGACAAAACTTGCTGTTATCAGTCACGGCATATGAGGGGTTGCCTCGCCGCAGATATTTTGTTTGTCTTAGCCCACTAACAGCCAAGGGCTTCAAGGACCTCAACGAAGATAAGACGACAGCACGCAGACGAAGCAGAGACAAGGCAATCACAAGGCCCCCAGCACATTCCGTCACGTACTGTGCGTACAGGAAGCTGCTTTGCATGAAATGTGTGGCCACTCCTTTTAGAGGCGGCCTCAGTGATGTAACCAGGGACCTCCCAAATACATAGAGGTGCAATTCAGATAGTTGTGGGTATGCCGTGTTGTTCCAGACCACAGCAAATGTTACCCAGCTTGCCAAAGATTGTAATAAATCTATTAAAAGAAGACAGCCTGCCGTTTCCTTTAACTTGAACACACACATCTATACCTTTGGCCATTAAAAGCCAGTAATTTCCAGGAGTTATCTCACCTTATGAGTAGCCTCTGATTTACTAATGGTTTCTAATGTTGTGAAAATGTGTAGAATAAATATTAAAATTCAACATTTCTGTCAACTTAAGGTTTGCTTCAACCTGCGACACATAGTCATTTTGATAGTAGGCTATTATAGCTAATATAGACAATTATGTCATGTGTTGCCTTCATTATAAGATTTATATACGGCTTTTCACTTTTTGCGGCTCCAGACAGATTTTTTTTTTTTTTGTATTTTTGCTCCAATATGGCTCTTTCAACGTTTTGGGTTGCCGACCCCTGTTCTAGGCATCCGCGCGAAGTCCGCAAACATCCCCTTTAATACTATATATTCTTATCTAACAAAGCTGCTGTGGTAATTAAACAAAATGTTGTTTGTCTTGAGTAAATTTACAACAATATTTTCATATTGTCATTCTCTCACAAGAGAGTTATTGTTAGTTTCATGCATTGATTTCATCATATTTCCTGTTCAGCGCTCTTATTTTTGTATCTACGTGTTTTCCTCCATTTGCCACAATTCTAGTCCGAGCGTTGGCTTCCACTCAGGTCGCTTCTTATGTCAGCCATGTCCTCTAGACTGGCCTGGACCCTGTGCTTCTTGTAATTGTCTGGTCAGTTTTTTGCACTTCCCGTTGCACAATTTTTGGTAGGGATGTCCGATAATGGCTTTTTGCCGATATCCGATAATCCGATATTGTCCAACTCTTTAATTACCGATACCGATATCAACCGATACCGATATCAACCGATATATGCAGTCGTGGAATTAGCACATTATTATGCCTAATTTGGACAACCAGGTATGGTGAAGATAAAGTACTTAAAAAAAAAATTTATTAAATAAAAAAAGATAAATAAATTAAAAACATTTTCTTGAATAAAAAAGAAAGTAAAACAATATAAAAACAGTTACATACAAACTAGTAATTAATGAAAATGAGTAAAATTAACTGTTAAAGGTTAGTACTATTAGTGGACCAGCAGCAGGCACAATCATGTGTGCTTACGGACTGTATCCCTTGCAGACTGTATTGATATATATTGATATATAATGTAGGAACCAGAATATTAATAACAGAAAGAAACAACCCTTTTGTGTGAATGAGTGTAAATGGGGGAGGGAGGTTTTTTGGGTTGGTGCACTAATTGTAAGTGTATCTTGTGTTTTTTATGTTGATTTAATTAAAAAAAAAAAAAAAAAAAAAAAAACGATACCGATAATAAAAAAAAACGATAGCGATAATTTTCGGTATTACATTTTAACGCATTAATCGGACATCTCAAATTTTTGGTTATCAAACACATTTTACCGGCACTACGTCTCTGCATCCTGGAGTCACAACCAAAAACACCCATGCCGAACCGTAACACATAAATACACTAATCTTTTTTTTTTCTGGGGGCTAACAATGTAGAAACAAAAAAAAAATTTACAAAATAAAGGTTAACATTGTAATTTTTTGATTTTTTGTTTATTTTGCACTGAACAGGAAGTCACTGTTTGCACAAGTTACTGCTGTGTTACTACAGAGTAGTGATACTAATAGTGATATGTCATGACACATGCTGACATACAGTATATGGAGCAATTTTTGGTCGAAAATATATCCCTTTAAATCTCAAATTTCCGTCAAGAAAAGTGATTTAAGTGGGTACTTTTTAGTAATGTGAATACAAACATGGAAGACTGGAACGTGATGAGTTTTTTGACATAAACAAGTTGGCAACAATGTAAGCGAGTTTTATTGCATTTTAACAAGTTTAACTCATATACAGTTAAAAAAAGATTCATGTGGCCCCATTTCTGGGTGGATCTCGCGTGATAGGAAAATAATTTTTGCAAAGCAGTCTGCTGAAAATTATGGAAAGCGCCACTCTACGTAGCAACTGACACTGTTGTCCAAAGTTTAACTTTTAAAGGGGAACATTATCACAATTTCAGAAGGGTTAAAACCATTAAAAATCAGTTCCCAGTGGTTTATTTTATTTTTCGAAGTTTTTTTCAAAATTTTACCCATCACGCCATATCCCTAAAAAAGCTTCAAAGTGCCTGATTTTAACCATCGTTATATACACCCGTCCATTTTCCTGTGACGTCACATAGTGAAGCCAACACAAACAAACATGGCGCATAGAACAGCAAGCTATAGCGACATTAGCTCGGATTCAGACTCGGATTTCAGCGGCTTAAGCGATTCAACAGATTACGCATGTATTGAAACGGATGGTTGTAGTGTGGAGGCAGGTAGCGAAAACGAAATTGAAGAAGAAACTGAAGCTATTGAGCCATATCGGTTTGAACCGTATGCAAGCGAAACCGACGAAAACGACACGACAGCCAGCGACACGGGAGAAAGCGAGGATGAATTCGGCAATCGCCTTCCAACCAACGATTGGTATGTGTTTGTTTGGCATTAAAGGAAACTAACAACTATGAACTAGGTTTACAGCATATGAAATATATTTGGCAACAACATGCACTTTGAGAGTGCAGACAGCCCAATTTTCATCAATTAATATATTCTGTAGACATACCCTCATCCGCGCTCTTTTCCTGAAAGCTAATCTGTCCAGTTTTGGAGTTGATGTCAGCAGGCCAGGGAAGCTAGGGTCGATATTCTTCTCTTGATCATCTTCGGTGGCATAAGGGACGGTGTGAGCAAAGACATCTAGGGGGTTTAGCTCGCTAGTCTGCGGGAACAAACTGCCGCCATTGCTTGCCGTGCTACCGAGGACCTTTGTCCCTGAATTGCTCACACACTCCGGCAGATTCAATGGGGGTCTGGCGGCAGATTTCTTTGACTTTATCGTTGGAAATGCATCTGCTTTGAGTGTCGCAGGATATCCACACATTCTTGCCATCTCTGTCGTAGCATAGCTTTCGTCGGTAAAGTGTGCGGAACAAACGTCTAATTTCTTTCCACTTTCGCATCTTTGGGCCACTGGTGCAACTTGAATCCGTCCCTGTTCGTGTTGTTACACCCTCCGACAACACACAGACGAGGCATGATGTCTGCAAGGTACGGAAAACAGTCGACAAAACGGAAAATAACAGAGCTGATTTGACTCGGTGTTTGAGAAAATAGCGGATTGCTTCCCGATGTGACGCCACGTTGTGACGTCATCACTCCGAGAGCGAATAATAGAAAGGCGTTTAATTCGCCAAAATTCACCCATTTAGAGTTTGGAAATCGGTTAAAAAAATATATGGTCTTTTTTCTGCAACATCAAGGTATATATTGACGCTTACATAGGTCTGGTGATAATGTTCCCCTTTAAAATATTCAACGCTCTACTGCCATCCGGCGGCTAAAGTAAATAGTGCGACTCCAAATCCGTCACGTTTCATGTGTCAGTTAAATTGCGACAAATGGGGCCGTGTGAATCTCCTTCCGACTGTACATTAAGAGTGCTTTTAAATTCATTATTTAGGATTCCTCAAAAAAATTGAATTTAAAATATGGTAGGTGATTCCTTTTTAATTTACAGTATACCGGTGTTGTATATACATTAGGGTAGTACGGTATACGTATAGTACCGCTGTACAAATGAATCATATTCGGTATTATACCGCCTCTGAAAAGTACTTATTTAAATATTGTAATGACGCGACTCGAGCCGTTATCAAATGTTTATCAGCAGTCAATGGAAGTTGTTTCAATACGTCTACTGTAGGCCGTAGTCGACGCCAAAATAAACAGTTATTGAAGTACAATGTTTTATTTTCCTATATTCAAACACAGAGTTAGTTCTCAGACTGTGTGTAATTTTACAGTTAAATATATTTGTTAAATAAAACCGGTGCCTTGTTTTTAGTGAATACTTAGGCCTACTACACTACTGTATTTCAATGCTGGTCGTTATGGTGGTACTTGGAGAGCCAAAGGTTTTCTGAGGTTGTACTTGGTGAACAAAGTTTGAGAACCACTCGTCTATTCTATCCTAAATGATGGTTATGAATGAAGTTAAGACCTAAAATGAATGAAATGGAATATTTCTCACCTTCGTCTGCTTTGCATGCTCACAGAGTGAATCAAGGTACTTGGTTTTCCGTGCATGTCAGTATTTCTGATCCAACCCCTGAAGGTCAGATTTACGAGAATGCCAAGTGAGTTAAATCAGGTCAATGGATTTAATCTAATATAATCCACTCTAATCTCAGGGTAACAGTAGCAAAAGATTAAATGTAATTGCGATGTTAAAATCCTGATTTGGCTGCAAGTCACGGAACACAGATTAGGTAATAATGAGTGACAATCTTTTTTTTTTTCTTTTTTTTTTCTCACACCCACTCTGATTTTAAACCGACTTTTAAGGTGAACTTTTAATTCAAACATTTTATATGTGTAATTGCCCCAGATGTTTCTCGTCGCATTTTGCTACACACGCCAAGTCGGATTATCTCCTCGGGAGAATCCTATCAAAATGAAATTGAAGTAATCCCAGACAGAAAATAGCTCTCACCACTAATCTGACCAAAGTGTATCAACAAACTAAAATATTGAGACCATTAAACAACATCATATGGTTTAACAATGAGTTGATGTGACGCTAATAGCAATGCTAATGCCCAAAAAGGTTAGCTTCCAAAAAAAGGTTGACCATTCCTCGAAAAAGGTCAATGGCATTTATTAGCTAAAAATAAAATTAGAACAAATCTTTAAACGTCTGTCATTGTCCAAATATATCAAGATCTAACTACACACACACAAATATATATATATATATATATATATATATATATATATATATATATATATATATATATATATATAAATATATATATATATATATATATATATATATATATATATATATATATAAATATATATATATATATGAAGTGAAGTTAATTATTATGCATATCATTTTATATATATATATATATATATATATATGAAGTGAAGTTAATTATTATATATATAATTATATATATATATATATATATATATATATATGAAGTGAAGTTAATTATTATATATATAATTATATATATATATATATATATATATATATATATGAAGTGAAGTTAATTATTATATGTATAATTTTATATATATATATATATATATATTTTTATATATATATACATATATATATATATATATATATATATATATATATATATATATATATATATATATATATATATATATATATATATCCATCCATCTTCTTCCGCTTATCCGAGGTCGGGTCGCGGGGGCGGCAGCAGCCTAAGCAGGGAAGCCCAGACTTCCCTCTCCCCAGCTACTTCGTATATATATATATATATATATATATATATATATATATATATATATATATATATATATATATATAATGATCCACTCGCTAAATATTGACTATGCCTATTCGAGTCCTATTTAGGATTGCAACGTTACATCGATTAATTTGATCCACAAAAAGCTTACATTTTTGTTTTTTTTCAATGATTAATTTAATGAGTAAAACAATTTACATTCTGCTACACTTCTCCAATAGAGCACACGTGAGATTGGTGCACCTATTGGTGATTAAGGTTGTCTTGCGGGTGTCCTGTGTGTGTGTTTGTGTGTGTCGTGGGAAAACTAGAAAAGCTGAGGGAAATTGCTCAAAGAAAAACAACAGCAAGGGGGAAAGAGAGCAAAGAGCCCAAAGATGACAAGAAAGAAGTTTTGCTGTCATTTTTTAAATGAAAAAGACAGACATTGTGGTAAAATGTCTGCACTGTCAAACAGATCTGGTATTTCACAATAATACTATCATGATGCAGCATTACCAAACAATATAATTCATATTTATAAGCAGCAAACAAACGGAAACAATATAAAAATCAGTTTTGGCAACTAACACCATCTTATATATTTGACTTGCATAACATATATTTTATTCAAACACAGCTTGTACATTGATGCTAACGAGTTTTTTGTCCAAAAACTGAATCCCACTCCTCTAATTAATGCCTTTTCAAATGTGTATGTGTGGAAATGACATTATCACTCAATTGATCATACTTTATCAGAGTCCTTATGTTTTGTTTGTTAAGTTAAAGTAAAGTACCAATGATTGTCACACACACACACACACACACACACACACTAGGTGTGGTAAAATGATCCTCTGCATTTGATTCATCACCCTTAATCACCCCCTGGGAGGTGAGGGGAGCAGTGAGCAGCAGCGGTGGCCACGCCCGGGAATCATTTTCTTTATTTATTGTCTTATACCTGGTTTTAGGCTACATCCATCCATCCATTTTGTACCGCGTGTCCCTTTCGGGGTGCTCATAGTTAGTTGTTTTTTTTTACTTATCTTTTTTAATGCAAGTAATATACAGTAATGCTCCCATGATATACATTCAATTCCAATGGTATGTGCATTTATAAGAAGAAAGGTCATTGGAAAAAAGTTGTGTCTATTTCATACTTGCCAACCCTCCCGGAATTTCCGGGAGACTCCCGAAATTCAGCGCCTCTCCCGAAAACCTCCCGGGACAAATTTTCTCCCGAAAATCTCCCGAAATTCAGGCGGAGATGGAAGCCACGCCCCCTCCAGCTCCATGCGGACCTGAGTGACATCAGGTGCGCAACACCATGTAAATCGTTGGCCAACCAAAAAGTAACCCCAGTACGCTATAGCCAACATTCACCAGGAGATGGCAACAGACAAACATAGATCACTCTATTACATTCCTCCCCTTTTAGAAATGTATAGAAGTTACTCAAAATAAATAAACAACCCAACCAAAAAATGCAGCAGCTCAATTAAAAAACTGTACTTAAGCCACATTCTTTTCTTTTTGTTTTAGTACTGAACTCTTAACCTTCATTTGTAAAAAATAACATGCTTATTATACAAACAGTATTTGTACACCTTTAACACATATTTTTATACTGTCTTCAGAGGTTCAGTTTTTTTGGTGGTACTCGAAACCTTTCTGGGTACCTGCGAAAGGGTGTTCAGCATGGTTAGAAAAATAGTGACAGAGAATAGAACAAGGATGGACAATTCAACCCTTAACTCGGCATGGCGTAGTGGGTAGAGCAACCGTGCCAGAAACCTGAGGGTTGCAGGTTCGCTCCCCGCCTCTTACCATCCAAAAATCGCTGCCGTTGTGTCCTTGGGCGGGGCACTTCACCCTTTGCCCCCGGTGCCACTCACACCTGTGAATTGAATGATGAATGATAGGTGGTGGTCGGAGGGGCCGTTGGCGCAAATTGCAGCCACGCTTCCGTCAGTCTACCCCAGGGCAGCTGTGGCTATGAAAGTAGCTTACCACCACCAGGTGTGAATGTTTGATGGGTTCTACATGTAAAGCGACTTTGGGTACTTAGAAAAGCGCTATATAAATCCCATGAGTAGATGAGTGTTATGTCTGTGTATATGTGTAAATAAATGAACACTGAAATTCAAGTATTTCTTTTATTTATATATATATATATATATATATATATATATATATATATATATATAATAAAATAAATATATATATAGCTAGAATTCACTGAAAGACAAGTATTTCCTATATATATATATATATATATATATATATATAGGAAATACTTGACTTGGTGAATTTTAGCTGTAAATATACTCCTCCCCTCTTAGCCCCGCCCCCAATCACGCCCCTGCCCCACCCCGACCATGCCCCCCCACCCCCCGAAATCGGAGGTCTCAAGGTTGGCAAGTATGGTCTATTTCAACTATTTTCCCTAGAACTGTGATTTATTCGGTTACTCAAACTGTTTAATCAATCCATTACTAAAATAACAATCTGCAGCTCCAGTCCTATCATGTGTTTTTTCTATAGTAACAAGATTGTGTTTGTTTATTATCAGCCACATTTATTTCAGGGTATTTTAAATGCACACACAAGTCATTTAGATTCACCTCAACAGACAATTAAAAATGATTTGAGGTCCACCACATAATGTCCACAATACCCTAAGGGCTTTTTAATTAAGTCTTAGGCCATTACTTCACAAATGTGTTCCCCTTTCTCGTATGGTGAAGAGGTTACACTGCTAACCCTCATCTTAATGTCTCTTCCCCCATCTCAGTAGTTTCGCCGTATAAACCGCTGTCCCCCGTGAGTACTAAGCATAGGTGCCCGTACCAAATGGAGCCCTAATTGGAAATGATCGCTGACAGAAGCTTGAGCCATGGATTCTCTTAATGATTCCGGCAGCACCTGGATCACGGGCAGTCCCTTCCCTGGCCGTGGAAGGCATTTAGAGAAGATGACAGCAGCCCGAGCCCTTGGGTGGGACCGGAGGGGTGGGGGGGTGTACAACCATTTTTAGTGTTGTGGAGCAGGCAAGAGAGATGGAGAGGACTGGAGGATAAAGTCACAAGGACTGTCTCTTAGAGGTTGGGGGTTGTTTCCGATGTTCTTTGGAATTTAATTCAACCCTTGGGTAGAGCTGGGATTTTTGTGGGTCTTTTCATTGCCTTCAAAGATGATACCATGCAACGGAATGTTCGTTTCGAAAGTTAGCGGAATAAAATAAGGCCACGGGAATCTCAAAATTTGCATTGACCATTCTTTGCCATGTTATTTTCAGCACAAGCTGTTAAGTGATACGTTGGAGGCCCCTGGGACCCTTTTGTCATACTTGCCAACCTTGAGACCTCCGATTTCGGGAGGTGGGGGGTGGAGGGTGGCGGGGGGGGGCGTGGTCGGGGGTGGGGTGGGGCGTGGTTGGGGGCGTGGTTAAGAGGGGAGGAGTATATTTACAGCTAGAATTCACACACATATGTATATATATATATATATATATATATATATATATATATATATATATATATATATATATATATATATATATATATATATATATAAGAAATACTTGACTTGGTGAAGTCAAGTATTTCATATATATATATAGTCAAGTATTTCATATATATATATATATATATATATATATAGTATATATATATATATATATATATATATATATATATATATATATATATATATATATAAGAAATACTTGACGTTCAGTGTTCATTTATTTACACATATACACACACATAACACTCATCTACTCACTGTTGAGTTAAGGGTTGAATTGTCCATCCTTGTTCTATTCTCTGTCACTATTTTTCTAACCATGCTGAACACCCTCTCTGATGATGCATTCCGCTTCGTCTCGTTGTGTGCGCAGTTGTGCACTGCACTCTCTAAAAGCCCTAGATATTATTGTGACATATGCATGTACAGGGCAGTATTGTCCTGTTTAAGAGTGTCACAACATTGCTGTTTACGGCAGACGAACTGCTTTACGGTAGACAAAACGTGACTGCTGTTGTTATGTGTTGTTGCCGCGCTGGGAGGACATTAATGAAACTGCCTAACAATAAACCTGGAGGGGGCGTGGCCTCCAGCTCCGCCAGAATTTCGGGAGATTTTCGGGAGAAAATTTGTCCCGGGAGGTTTTCGGGAGAGGCGCTGAATTTCGGGAGTCTCCCGGAAAATCCGGGAGGGTTGGCAAGTATGCCTTTTGTGCCCCATTGACTCCCTTTTATATTGGTCATTTTTGATACACTGTTATTGTACAAAACCCAAAACCAGGGAAGTTGGTTTGTTGTGTAAATCGTAAATCACAACTGTGGAGGTCTCGCTCCTCCGGGTTCCTTGGACCACCAATGACGGACATGACAGGCGTGGCAGTTTAAACTCCTCTTTTCTTGCCCTTCTGCTTTTCAGCACTCGCCTCTGGTGACAGTCGCGCTCTTCCGGTTGCTTTTCAGCCCCCCGCGTCGCCGTCTCCGTCTCGCTCGGGTTCGTTCTCGGGTTCTCTCTCTCTCATCAACTCCGACTTCCCCAACCCCGTCCTTCTCGGCTGCTGCCCTTTTGTAGAGTGACAGGGGATCAGACAACTGCGCCCAGGTGGGCCATCTACGCACCTGTCGCCGGTGTCGGAGCCGGCCCCGGCACACCCCGCCACCCTGCAGGGCTGCAGGCCACGCCTCCTCACAAAAACAAAATACAACGATTTCCAAATCTTTTTCAACCTATATATGCAAAGACAAGATACTCAACGTTCGAACTGGAAAACGATGTTATTTTTTGCAAATATTAGCTCATATGGAATTTGATGCCTGGCAACATGTTTCAAAAAGGCTGGCACAAGTGGCAAAAAAAGACTGAGAACGTTGAGGAATGCTCATCAAACACTTATTTGGAACATCCCCCAGGTGAACAGGCTAATTGTGAAGTGAAGTGAAGTGAATTATATTTATATAGCGCTTTTCTCTAGTGACTCAAAGCACTTTTACATAGTGAAGTTACATTTAAACCAGTGTGGGTGGCACTGGGAGCAGGTGGGTAAAGTGTCTTGCCCAAGGACACAACGGCAGTAACTAGGATGGCGGATGCGGGGATCAAACCTGCAACCCTCAAGTTGATGGCACGGCCGCTCTACCAACCGAGCTATACCGCCCCAATTGGGAACTGGTGGGTGCCATGATTGGGTATAAAAGCAACTTCCAATGAAATGCTCAGTCATTCACAAACAAGGGTGGGGTGAGGATCACCACTTTGTGAACAAATGCGTGAGACAATTGTCGAACAGTTTAAGAACAACATTTCTCAACGAGCTGTTGCAAAGAATTTAGGGATTTCACCATCTACGCTCCGTAATATCATCAAAAGCTTCGGAGAATCTGGAAAAATCACTGCACGTAAGCGATGATTTTAAGGACCTTCGCTCCCTCAGGCGGTACTGCATCAATAAGCGACATCAGTGTGTTAAGGATATCACCACATGGGCTCAGGAACACTTCAGAAAACCGCTCTCAGTAACTACAGTTTGTCGCTACATCTGTAAGTGCAAGTTGAAACTCTACTATGCAAAGCGAAAGCCATTTATCAACAACACCCAGAAACGCTGATGCAAAGTGGAAAAATGCTCTGTAGTCTAAAGAGTCCACATTTCAAATTGTTTTTGGAAACTGTGGACGTTGTGTCCTCCGGAACAAAGAGGAAAAGAACCATCCGGATTGTTATAGGCACAAAGTTCAAAAGCCAGCATCTGTGACGGTACGGGGGTGTATTAAGGCCCAAGACATGGGTAACTTACACATCTGTGAAGGCACCATTAATGCTGAAAGGTACATACAGGTTTTGGAGCAACATATGTTGCCATCAAGGCAACGTTATCATGGACGCCCCTGCTTATTTCAGCAAGACAATGCCAAGCCACGTGTTACAACAGCGTGGCTTCATAGTAAAAGAGTGCGGGTACTAGACTGGCCTGCCTGTAGTCCAGACCTGTCTCCCATTGAAAATGTGTGGCGCATTATGAAGCGTAAAATATGACAACGGAGACCCCGGACTGTTGAACAATTTAAGCTGTACATCAAGCAAGAATGGGAAATAATTCCACCTGAAAAGCTTCAAAAATTGGTTTCCTCAGTTCCCAAACGTTTACTGAGTGTTGTTAAAAGGAAAGGCCGTGTAACACAGTGGTAAAAATGCCCCTGTGCCAACTTTTTTGCAATGTGTTGCTGCCATTAAATTCTAAGTTATTGATTATTTGCAAAAAAAAAATGAAGCTTCTCAGTTTGAACATTAAATATCTTGTCTTTGCAGTCTATTCAATTGAACATAAGTTGAAAAGAATTTGCAAATCATTGTATTCTGTTTTTATTTATGATTTACATAAGGTGCCAACTTCACTGGTTTTGGCTTTTGTATGTTTTTTCCATGAAAATCAAATGAATCGAAATATTTATAACATTTAGAGACCATCATAGTACCATAGGGCACCATATAGTCATATTAGACGCATAATAAAATGTAATAAATGATGTTGGGGAGTTGGTAGTGCCATTAATGTTGTGTAGAATAATTTTGTGCGTGTGTGGACCAATAAAGCATTGTTTGTGTGTTTGCTATGAGAGAAACCTGTGTTTTCTTTGACAAAAAGGGCATTAAACATATATAAAAAATAAAAAAACCCCACTAAAAACAATATATCAAAGGATAGATTTCAAGTTGATCTAGAGCAGGGATGTCCAAACTTTTTCCAGCGAGGGCCACATCATTTGTGGGGGGCCACTTTGATACATTTTGTGCAATAAAGATGCTAAAAACAAACCAATGTACGTCAATGTATGCTAAGCTATCTGAAAAAAAACATCCACGTTATCCAACATTTTGACCAAAGAACCACCATTACATGTTATGCAGACCACAAGGAAGTGTTTCACATTTAGAAAAAAACAATAATAATATGACTCCTTTAATGCACCCTATAATCCGGTGCGCCTTATATATGAAAAAAGATCAAAAATAGACCATTCATCTGCAGTGCGCCCTATGGTCCTGAAAATACGGTAACATGCAGGCAGTATTGGGACTAACGCGTCACAAAGTAGTGAAGTGAAGTGAATTATATTTATATAGCGCTTTTTCTCTAGTGACTCAAAGCGCTTTGCATAGTGAAACCCAATATCTAAGTTACATATAAACCAGTGTGGGTGGCACTGGACGCAGGTGGGTAAAGTGTCTTGCCCAAGGACACAACGGCAGTGACTTGGATGGCGGAAGCGGGGATTGAACCTGGAACCCTCAAGTTACTGGCACGGCCGCTCTACCAACCGAGCTATACCGCCCCAGTAAGTTAATCATGTTATTTTCGGCGGTAACTAGTAGTATAACGTGTTATTTTTTTATATTCAGTAACTCAGTTACCATTACTACATGATGCGTTAGACATGATTTTATTTCACAATTCCTTGAGAGAAAAAAACGCCTGGTTAGGCTTTGTGTATAGCAGTATGTAGTATGTGTGCTGTATATAATGACATGACATAATCATGCGGTTTGTTACTTATGTGTGTTGTATGTTGCAGCTATTTAAAATAGTTGTGTGAATTTGTTCTGACCCGAAATAAATTGGCCCTTTGAAACAATGTGGTCTACATACAACATTGTGTGTTGCACGTAGACCACATTACTTAGCAGAGTTCAGTGCTGCAAATGCATGTCAAGTTTATCAACAGATTGTGTCAAGACGTGGACTATGGTGTGTTTGTTTTCCCGAGATGCAAGTAAAGCTGGACTGGTCATGGCGTGAAGGTAAATACATATTTATTTATAACACTCAAAGGAACAAAAAGCGCGCTCAAGGCGGATGTACAAACTTGACTAACGAAACAAAAAGACTTGCACGTGGGCAAAAAACTGTGAATAATTAAACAAAAACACTAACTGTGGCATTAATAGAAAAAAACTTACTTGGACATGGCATGAAGTGAACAGCGGTAGACAGAGTGTGACAGGGGTATGAATGCGGGATGTCACCAGAAAGACAATCTGAAAACAATGAACTTAAATACTACAGACATGATTAACGAAAACAAGTACGTGACTCAAAATGTGAAACAGGTGCGTGACGTGACAGGTGAAAATGAATGGTTGCTATGGTGACAAAACAAAACAAAAGTGCACAAAAAGTCTAAAATGGTGACTAAAACAAAACATGATCACACAGACATGACAAATTGTAGTATTCTCCAGTGCAATAACAGTACTGAAATGGAGGCTAAAAGGGCATTAATGGGAGCCTTAAAAAAAAAGAAAAAAGTAACTAAATAGTTACTTTTCACAGTAACTTTGTGGTGTAAATAACTGAGTTACTTTTGAAATAAAGTAACTAGTAACTGTAACTAGTTACTGGTTTTCAGTAACTAACCCAACACTGCATGCAGGTCACGGCATGTAAATGGAGCGTTGTTGCCGGTTTCCAGATGGTTTTTTTTAGACCTTTATAGGCGAAATAGATGACTCATTACCAATATTGCTAGCCGCCTCTTGCTAGAAGTTTTTCACAGTTGTGAACGCACAGAAAAGAGAAATATGTTTATTCTTGTTTTACATAAGGATTGTGAATGATGCGGGAAAAATTCCAAAAGAAATGCAGTTGGCTTTTAAAAGTAAAATGGTGAACTTCCAGCAGTCGTCTACCACTCAGTGTGGCGTAGAGTTCTTTGTGACCGGTGTGTTGTTCTCACCAGCCAGAAGGAAAAATATGAAGCTTTTTGGGCGTCATGGTCGTCTTGTCACATTAACAAACGAAAAGCTTTCATCCGGCTAATTAGGACACACTGCTGCCAACAATATCTGGGAAGAAATATGCAAAACTTGTGCTACCAAGGGTCCACCAATACCTGGGGATGTAAGGTACAGAACCATTCCTCTTCTATGTTTGTGCAGTTGAGGCGTATATCGGCTTTTTTAGATAATTATATTTTTCGGGCTAATAAAGATCAAGAGAGCTCTTGGCATACATCTCGATCATCAGAATATATGACACCGGGTCCACGGGGCCAATTTACCACAGATTGGCTTGTCCTCTTGTCCAGAAGGCGGAGATAAAATGAGCGTTTCTGAGTCCATACAGTCATCCATCGTCTGAAACTAAATGACAAGGTGACACTTGAATGTCGTGATTGAACGGTTCCCCCTCGGCCATACGGTTTTTGAATGATGAATGATGCTCCGGTGGAACATTGTTTTGTGGCCAAAGTTTTTGGTCCCTGCAAGGAAAGTACGAAGAACATAATATACAAAACCCAAAACCAGTGATTTGCAAATCCTTTTCAACTTATATTCAATTGAATAGACTGCAAAGACAAGATATTGTCATGTCTGTGTGACCATGTTTTGTTTTAGTCATGTTCGGTTTTGTTTTTGGACTTTTTGTGCACTTTTGTTTGTTTGTCACCATAGCAACCATTAGTCTTCACCTGTCACGTCACGCACCTGTTTCACGTTTTGAGTCACGCACCTGTTTTCACTAATCATGTCACTAGTATTTAAGTTCATTGTTTTCAGTTTGTCGTTCTGGCGACATCCCACATTTATGCTCTTCACATTCCTGACCCTCGTTTTTTCATGTCCATCTTTCATGCTGCAACTTTAGTCCAAGCCAAGTAAGTTTTTGTTTATTAATGCTATAGTCTTTTGGTTTCATAGTTTGTTCTCCGCCACTGTGCGCGCTTTTTGTTTATACTTTTTTTGATAGTAATAAACAATCATGTACTCACATTCCCGTCTCGCCCGAGCCAACTTTCCGTTGCCTTCCGGAAAAGCAAACACCCAGGACCAAGTCGTGACAGATATTTAACGTTCGAACTGGAAAACGTTGTTATTTTTTGCAAATATTCGCTCATTTGGAATTTGATGCCTGCAACATGTTTCAAAAAAGCTGGCACAAGCAGCAAAAAAAAGTCTGAGAAAGTTGAGGAATGCTCATCAAACACTTATTTGGAACATCCCACAGGTGAACGGGCTCATTGGGAACAGGTGGGTGCCATGATTGGGTATAAAAGCAGCTTCCATGAAATGCTCAGTCATTCACAAACAAGGATAGGGCGAGGGTCACCACTATGTGAACAAATGCGTGAGCAATTTGTCGAACAGTTTAAGAACAACGTTTCTCAACAAGCTATTGCAAGGAATTTAGGGATTTCACCATCTACGGTCCGTAATATCATCAAAATGTTCAGATAATCTGGAGAAATCACTGCACGTAAGCAGCAAGGCTCTGACCTTCGATCCCTCAGGCGGTACTGCATCAATAAATGACATCAGTGTGTAAAGGATATCACCACATGGACTCAGGGACACTTCAGAAAACCACTCTCAGTAACTGCAGTTTGTTGCTACATCTGTAAGTGCAAGTTAAAACTCTACTATGCAAAGCGAAAGCCATTTATCAACAACACCCAGAAATGCCGTCGGCTTTGCTGGGCCCGAGCTCATTTAAGATGGACTGATGCAAAGTTGAAAAGTGTTCTGTGGTCTGACAAGTCCACATTTCAAATTGTTTTTGGAAACTGTGGACGTCGTGTCATCCAGACCAAAGAGGAAAAGAACCATCCAGACTGTTAAAGGTGCAAAGTTCAATAAGCCAGCATCTGTGATGGTATGGGGGTGTATTAGTGCCCAAGCCATGGGTAACTTACACATCTGTGAAGGCATCATTAATGCTGAAAGGTTCATACAGGTTTTGGAGCAACATATGTTGCCATCAAAGCATTGTTATAATGGACGCCCCTGCTTATTTCAGCAAGACAATGCCACAACAGCGCACGTGCACGTGCTACAACAGCGTGGCTTCGTAGTAAAAGGGTGCAGGTACTAGACTGGAATGTCTGTAGTCCAGACCTGTCTCCCATTGACTATGTTGTGGCACAGTATGAAGCCTACAATACCACAACGTAGACCCCGGACTGTTGAACAACTTAAGCTGTACATCAAGCAAGAATGGGAAAGAATTCCACCTGAAAAGCTTCAAAATTTGGTCTCTTCAGTTTCCAAACGTTAGTGTTGTTAAAAGGAAAGGCCATGTAACACAGTGGTAAAAACGCCCCTGTGCTAACTTTTTTGCAATGTGTTGCTGCCATTAAATTCTAAGTTAATGATTATTTGCAAAAACAAATTAAGTTTCTTAGTTCCAACATTAAAATATCTTGTCTTTGCAGTCTATTCAATTGAATATAAGTTGAAAAGGATTTGCAAATCATTGTATTCTGTTTTTAATTACAGCTTACACAACGTGCCAACTTCACTGGTTTTGGGTTTTGTATTTAAAGCATCTGTTCTATGTTTCTGTTTTTACAAACACACATTTCAAATGTACACACAAATACATTTTAGGTATTAGACTTAGACTTCCTTTTTATTGTCATTCAAATTTGAACTTTACAGCACAGATAAGAACGAAATTTCGTTACATAAGCTCATGGTAGTGCAGGATAAAAAAGCAATAAGGTGCACATATAAATACATATATATATATAAATAATATATATAATATATATATATAAAGTAAATAAATATATATAAATAAATAAATAGATTACTGTACAGATAAATATATTGCACTTTTTCACATGCGTCCACGTTTATGGATGGATGTTATATTGTCTTTTTTATTCCAGCGAATACTGCAGAACCTGGAATTTTGTCAGAAGGGTAAAACAGATATAGGCACTACTAGACGCTATATGGAAGTCTAACACTGACATAGACAAATGGATCCTTCAGGGGGCTTTCATGAAAGGATTTTGGACTTAATGGACTTGTAGGCATTTGACACGGATCACCTTTGACATATGTGAAATGCATCTGTAAAAAAAAGAACCCTCAGACGTTTTTAACGCAAGACTGTGAAGAAAAGCTCAATTGAGCAGTTTCAGAAGGAGGCCCTCACATGCTAGGTTTAAAACATGTTTTTTTAGTTATTCCTTAACTTTCTGCCCATTACTGTATCCAAGGTAACTGCTGGATGGAAAAAAAAAACGAGACAGAAAAACACATTATTCCTAAAGAACAAGCTGCACAACAAACCGACAAAAACGTGCTGTGGAAAAGACTAGAAAAATGATAAGGAGAAAAATAATTATCCACAAAGAACAGGGGTCGGCAACCCAAACCATTGAAAGAGCCATATTGGACCAAAAATACAAACAACACATCTGTCTGGAGCCGCAAAAAATGAAAAGCCGTATATAAGTGTTATAATGAAGGCAACACATGACGTAAGTGTCTATACTAGCTATAATAGCCTACTATCAAAATGACTATGTGTCGCAGGCTGAAGCAAATATTCGTTGACAGAAATGTTGAAATGTAATATTTATTCTACACATTTTTACAACATTAGAAACCATTAGTAAATCAGAGGCTACTTAGAAGCTGAGATAACTCCTGAAAATTACTGGCTTTTAATAGCCAAAGGTATAAATGTGTGTGTCCGTCTTCTTTTAATATATTTATTACAATCTTTGGCAAAGCTAGGTAATGTTTGCCGTGGTCTGGAACAACATGGCACACAAACAACTATCTGAAATGTGTCATGAGACATGCAAAAGTAAAATTATAGACAAAGAGGATAAAAGTAAAGGATATTAAATGAGCTCAAATATGCCTACAAATGAGGCTTAATGGTGCAATCAATATGTACATAAAGTGAGCCTAAATAGCATGTTAGCATTGATTAGCTTGCAGTCATGCACTGACCAAATATGCCTGATTAGCACTCCAACAAGTCAAGAACATCAACAAAGCTCACCTTTGTGCATTTGCACACAGTATACAACGTTTGGTGGACAAAATGAGACGAAGGAGTGGAAGATTTAACATGTAAACAAACGGTTGCGTCACAGTCCACACTATGGTGAGTTCAAGAACCGCTGAAATTAGTAGGACAAAGCATTGTTCACCAAATACTCTCATCAGTGAAGCAAACACACAAACTATTTAACTGTTTGTCCTCAAACAAAAAATATACTAAAACAAAAAAATTATTTTTCCCCCATCTTTTTCCATTTTCAATCCCTTTTTAAAAATGCTCCAGGGAGCCACTAGGGCGGCACTAAAGAGCCGCAGGTTGCTGAGCCCCGACATAAAAGGAAGAAACGTAGCTTGAATGCCGGAAATAAATAATAGCTATAACAACAAGTGAAGCACGAAGTACAGTCGGTCGCTTCAAATATTGCGGGTTAACTACACCGCAGAACCAATTAGCCGCGATAAACGAGGGACGACTGTAGTCCAGGAAGACTCCGAAAAAAGGAAGTCAACTATAGAATCAAAAAAACTTACCTTTAGTAATAATGACAATAGAAACACTAAGGCGAAGCCAACCAACTTAGGAACAAAGAAATCGAGTGAATGCTGGAAGTTAGTAAAACAGACTTAGGGATGTTTGGCACAGAATAAGGAACATACATGAATATTCGAGAACTATGAGGAATAATCTGCCATCTACCTAGTGTGGATGCAGGGTTTATGTAACAAAAGCCAGCCAGTGTGGCTGAGCCGTGCCTACAACGTCAATAGCGCGCTAATTTTTAACCTCGAGAACAGAAAAGCAAGGACTGTACCAGGGAGGTTACAGTGGTGCCGTGACCCGGATCAAGGTGAAGTTTATGGAGGTGAGTATAACGAGTGTGGGCGTGCCATGTGTACGTTGGTAAACCTTACTCCCGGGACAACCTCAAGAGCCAGGTTGATAGCTTGGTAGGTAACACGCTAGTCTCCCAATGGGGAATGACACAGGTTCGAGTCTCGGGCAGATCAGAAAAGTAAGGACTGAACCAGGCAGGTTATCGTGGTGCCGTGACCCAGATCAGAGTGAGGTTTAGGGAGACGAGTGTAACACACGCCAGCCAGTGTAGCTGGGTGTCATACTTGCCAACACTCCCGATTTTCCCGGGAGACTCACAAATTTCAGTGCCCCTCCCGAAAATCTACCGGGGCAACCATTCTCCCGAATTTCTCCCGATTTCCACCCGGAAAACAATATTGGGGGCGTGCCTTAAAGGCACTGCCTTTAGCGTCCTCTCTCACCTGAAAAGGAGACTCTTATATATGTCTCCGTTATCCATAGGTTTATCTATAACCCATAAAGTAGGCAGGCACGGACTATTTCTCAGCGTGTTTATTCCAGC
Organism: Nerophis lumbriciformis; assembly: GCF_033978685.3. Taxonomy (NCBI): domain Eukaryota; kingdom Metazoa; phylum Chordata; class Actinopteri; order Syngnathiformes; family Syngnathidae; genus Nerophis; species Nerophis lumbriciformis. The sequence continues at coordinate 14,639,890 of NC_084562.2, read as the reverse complement.
CGGCACGTTAACACACTGACACACAACATCCGGATTCTTATCATGCATTGCTTCAAAACTACGGCAAGTAGTAATGTCCAAAAACATAACAGAGACGAAGAAGAGACACGGCGACGACGAGTCAGAAGAAGAAGTACGCTTGCAAGTTCCAAAATGATTGGAAAAAATAATTTCAGTTCATCCAGGACAGCTTGAAGGGGAAGGGGTATGCTGCCTGCACATTTTGTAGATCAGACTTCTCCATTGAACACGGTGGCCGAACGGATATACTCATTCATGAACGGATTATTTATATATATAAGAAATACTTGAAAATATATACACCCCCCGCTAACCCACCCTTCCATCTCCCGAATTCGGAGGTCTCAAGGTTGGCAAGTATGCTGGGTGTACGTTGGTAAACCTTACTCTTGGACAACCTCAAGAGCCAGGTTGATAGCTTGGTAGGTAACACGCTTGTCTCCCAATGGGGAATGACACAGGTTCGAGTTCCGAGCAGAACAGAAAAAGCAAGGACTGAACCCGGCAGGTTATCGTGGTGCCGTGACCCAGATCAGAGTGAGGTTTAGGGAGATGACGCCAGTGTAGCCGGGCCATGTGTACGTTGGTAAGCTTCACTCCCCGACAACCTCAAAAGCAGTGCTGGTTACCAGGTCCATAGCTTGGGCTTTTAGCCCAATAGCTGGCGAGCTAAATGTATACTTATACTCATGTGAGACTGAATTAGGCGGGTTGGACTTATAAACAAAGTTGATTGCCGTTTGCATCAACCCGCCTAATATATCCGGCCCCAATCAACAGCTCAATTAAGAGGTTCCACTGTAATGAGTTGCATTATGTTTAGGGACCAAACACCATACAATGGTTTACGGGTCAGATAATCCATCGACATACGATGTTCTTTGTGAGTCATAACTCTACCCTAATCCCTTAATAGAGATGCAGGTGACACTGAATGACTCATCTGAGAATTTAAACATCAGTCAATCAGATTATTAATAACTTTGGTTACGTCGGCCGAACAGTCAGAAGATCAAGGTTTTGAATCTCTGTTTGGAATTTATTTTCTTTTGGCTCACATTCCGAAAACAGGCGTGCTCGGTTAATCGGAGACTGTGAATGAAATGAAATGAAATATTAATGTCATGTCTGTGTAATCATGTTTTGTTTTAGTCATGTTTTATTGGTTATTGGACTCTTTAGTTTCTGGCTTTTCACTCCCTTGTCTTGTTTCCATGATTACCCATTAGTTTCACCTGTTCCACGTTTGGACTCATTGTGCACTCTTGTTTGTCACCATAGCAACCCATTAGTTTTCACCTGTCACGTCACGCACCTGTTTCACGTTTTGAGTCACGCACCTGTTTTCGTTAATCATGTCTGTAGTATTTAAGTTCATTGTTTTCAGTTTGTCTTTCTGGTGACATCCCACATTTATGCTCTGCACATTTCTGACACTTTTTTCATGTCCATCGTTCACGCTGCTCCTTTTGTCCATGCCAAGTAAGTTTTGTTTATTAATGACACAGTTAGTGTTTTTTTTGTTGTTCATAGTTTCTGCCTTTGTGCAAGTATTTGTTTTCATAGCCAAGTTGTTTCTCCGCCACTGTGCGCGCTTTTCGTTTGTATTTTTTTTTTGATAAAATTAAATAAATATGTTCTCACATTCCCGTCTCGCCCTAGCCAACTTTCCGTTGCCTTCTAGAAAAACTAAACCCCAAGACCAAGTCATGACAATTAAGATCATGGTTAGAAGTAGTGTTGTCCCGCTACCAATATTTTGGTACCGGTACCGGTAGCAAAATGTATTTTGATACTTTTCTAAATAAAAGGGGACCACAAAAAATGGCATTATTGGCTTTATTTTAACAAAAAATCTTACGGTACATTAAATATGTTTCTTATTGCAAGTTTTTCCTTAAATAAAATAGTGAACATACAAGACAACTTGTATTTTATTAGTAAGTAAGCAAACAAAGGCTCCTAATTTAGCTACTGACATATGCAGTAACATATTGTGTCATTTATCATTCTATTATTTTGTCAACATTATTAAGGACAAGTGGTAGAAAATGAATTATCTATCTACTTGTTCATTTACTGTTAATATCTGCTTACTTTCTCTCTTAACATCTACACTTCAGTTAAAATGTAATAATCAATTATTCTTCTTTTGTTTGGATACTTTACATTAGTTTAGGATGATACAAAACATTTAGGTATCAATCAGATACCAAGTAGTTACAGGATCATACGTTTGTCGTATTCAAAGTCTCCGTGTGTCCAGAGACATATTTCCTGAGTTTATAAACATAATATGATTTTTTTTTTAAACGAAAAAAGATTTTGTGATCCTAAAAAAAATCGATGTAATCATAGTAGTATCGACTGGATGCGCTCCTGTACTTGGTATCATTACAGTGGATGTCAGATGTAGATCCACCAATGGCGTTTGTTTACATTGTGACGCCGGTGTGTAGTGAAGCATGTTTAGCTATTCCTCATTCTGCAGGGATGATACTTGTAAGAAACATACTTTATTTGGAGGATTAGTAATTTATAAGTAGCTACAACATTGCCGAGCTAGCTAGCCATATCTTAAAGCACCTCTTCCTGAGGGCGTTTCAGTGTTATAACTTCACCTTCATCGTTAGTTTTTAAGCCATAATGCGTCCGTTCTCCCTTTTCTGTCTACACACCGTGTCTGCTTGTAAGTACTCTGTGATTGTGCGCTGCCGAACATGCTCCTCTGCTCATAAAACTAGCAATGACGTGACGTGACGACAATGGAGGGGCTGGAGGGTGGTGGATCGGTACTTTCAGAGGCGGTATAGTACCGAATATGATTCATTAGTATTGTGGTACGATACTAATACCGGTAAGTTACAAGTGGTCAGGAGTCAGCACCCTGAGGTTAATACAATACAATATAAAATGTGTACGACTGAGCTCAGTGTAATAATGTTTAAAAAAAAACCTAACAAATATTATTATGGATACCCTGCAGTGTGCCATTCTTCTGTGCAGTCAAATGAAACCATGTGGATTTCTAGCCTCTCTGTATAGAGTAAAAGCACCTTCCACGAACAATAAAACCAATTGCTCACAATTACCTTTAAAGTGTGTCGATCTGCCGCTGTATGATATTAAATAGTGTCCTGCTGTATCCGACACACGATTTAGAAAAATCAATAGACAGTCAAGGGAAACCGCAACTCTACTTCCAATCCAAGAGACGCGGTATTATTTGTTAATACATTTGCTGGGCGCACATTCATTTTTCATTTTGTGGACGAGCATTCAGCATTTAGTCGTCGATAAAGAGCGCATTCGTCTGCTCTTATGATAGTCTTTCATCTTAAAAATGCAAAATGTCTAATTCAAATTATTTGAAAATGACTTGTCGCCCTGCATCTGCTTAGTAAGACATATGTTTTTGTTTCAACTGGGCTAGCAGATGAATCACACAAGTGCATTGCTTTGTCATGATTAAGCAAACACTCTTGAACTAAACTGAGTTATGTGGTTCACAATTTGTTTGAATTTAATACATTTTGGGATGTTAAATGGTGAAATTGATCTGCGGTATGTTGATCAATTAAAGGGGAACATTATCACAATTTCAGAATAGTTAAAACCATTAAAAATCAGTTCCCAGTGGCTTATTATATTTTTCGAAGTTTTTTTCAAAATTATACCCATCACGCAATATCCCTAAAAAAAGCTTCAAAGTGCCTGATTTTAACCATCGTTATAAACACCCGTCCATTTTCCTGTGACGTCACATAGTGATGCCAATACAAACAAACATGGCGGAAAGAACAGCAAGCTATAGCGACATTAGCTCGGATTCAGACTCGGATTTCAGCGGCTTAAGCGATTCAACAGATTACGCATGTAATGAAACGGATGGTTGTAGTGTGGAGGCAGGTAGCGAAAACGAAATTGAAGAAGAAACTGAAGCTATTGAGCCATATCGGTTTGAACCGTATGCAAGCGAAACCGACGAAAACGACACAACAGCCAGCGACACGGGAGAAAGCGAGGACACATTTGGCGATCGCCTTCTAACCAACGATTGGTATGTGTTTGTTTGGTATTAAAGGGAACTAACAAATATGAACTAGGTTTACAGCATATGAAATACATTTGGCAACAACATGCACTTTGAGAGTGCAGACATCCCAATTTTCATCAATTAATATATTCTGTAGACATACCCTCATCCGCTCTCTTTTCCTGAAAGCTGATCTGTCCAGTTTTGGAGTTGATGTCAGCAGGCCAGGGAAGCTAGGGTCGATATTCTTCTCTTGATCATCTTCGGTGGCATAAGGGACATCCAGGGGGTTTAGCTCGCTCTTCTGCGGGAACAAACTGCCGCCATTGCTTGGCGTGCTACCGAGGTCCTTTGTCCCTGAATTGCTCACACACTCCGGCAGATTCAATGGGGGTCTGGCGGCAGATTTCTTTGACTTTATCATTGGAAATGCATCTGCTTTGAGTGTCGCAGGATATCCACACATTCTTGCCATCTCTGTCGTAGCATAGCTTTCGTCGGTAAAATGTGCGGAACAAACGTCCAATTTCTTGCCACTTTCGCATCTTTGGGCCACTGGTGCAACTTGAATCCGTCCCTGTTCGTGTTGTTGCACCCTCCGACAACACACCGACGAGGCATGATGTCTCCAAGGTACGGAATACAGTCGTAAAAACGGAAAATAACAGAGCTCAGGGCCGGCCCGTGGCATAGGCCGTGTAGGCAAATGCTAAGGGCGCCGTCCATCAGGGGGCGCCACGTCAGTGCCACAAATGTTGGAGAAAAAAAAAGAAAAAAGAAAAAGTTGGTACTATTATTTCTAAATACAAAAAATAATCCCATGTTAATTAAAATGCAAAGTAAAGCCTATTTAATAGAAATATTATTTGTTACAACATTACGCCCCCTCCCCCCCCTCTCCCCCCGCACGGTGCGCCCCCTCCCTTCCCGTATCATGACTCTTTTTGGACATCACCACATCAAAAAATCAACACAAGATGTCAAAACGGCCAAAACTGTCAGGTGCCCAGGGAAGAAAAAAGAGAAAAGAAGAGGAGGAGAAACGAGAAAAGACAGAGGTAGCAGGTAGGTGAGCCGAACATGAAATTATTTGTCTGTTACAGAATGTGATAGTACCCGGCTTTTTAGCATTAAGCTAATGTCACATGATTCGGCAATTGCTAATCAATAAATAGCTAGTTCTGTTTTAACGTCGGGTTAATATTGTGGAGGGGGCTAAATTGTTATGGAAAATAATAATGTAACGTTAGGTAATTACAGTACTCCCACCTTACATTTTTCAGGGACATTTGTATTAGATCTTTTAAGCAGCTGTTTTTTGTTTACATTGTTATTGCCTTCTGGTTAGCTATGTTTGCCTTGCAGGTAATAGTCACTTTTCCACCCCTTTATATATTAGGTATAGTTGTAAGTAAAAAAAAAAGGTCAAAGACAAAGCTATTCGGTTTCTTGTGAGTATATATATACACTTCACTGCCGATGTGGGGGGGCGCCACCTAAAATCTTGCCTAGGGCGCCAGATTGGTTAGGGCCGGGCCTGACAGAGCTGATTTGACTCGGTGTTTGAGAAAATGGCGGATTGCTTCCCGTTGTGACGTCATCGCTCCGAGAGCGAATATTAGAAAGGCGTTTAATTCGCCAAAATTCACCCATTTAGAGTTCGGAAATCGGTTAAAAAAATATATGGTCTTTTTTCTGCAACATCAAGGTATATATTGACGCTTACATAGGTCTGGTGATAATGTTCCCCTTTAATAGTTAACGCTTAAAAGTGTAAGTCACGGGTGTCAAACGTACGGCCCGAGGACCGTATCAGGCCCGGGAACAGGTTTTACCCGGCCCGCGGGATGAGTTTCCTAAGTATAAAAATGAACCTGAAATGTTTTAATGAAGGAAACTGCTGTTCTAAATGTCTCCACTGGATGTCGCAATAGCAATTATTTGTATCTTTGTAGATGATGCTACATATGTAAAGAATAAACCACATGTTAGTACATCGGTCCAGTAAAATGATCAAACTACATAATTTATTCGGAAAATATAAATAACGACAAATAAATTATTAACCGCAACACGTACAGTCGCGTTCAAAAGTTTACATACACTTGTAAAAAACTTAATGTTGTGGCTTTGTTGAGTTTCCAATCATTTCTACAACTCTTATTTTTTTGTGATAGAGTGATTGGAGCACATACTTGTTGGTCACAAAAAACATTCATGAAGTTTGGTTCTTTTCAAAAAGGGGGACCAGAGGGTGTGTGCTAATTACAGGGGTATCACACTACTCAGCCTCCCTGGGAAAGTTTACGCCAAGGTACTGGAAAGGAGGGTCCGGCCAATAGTCGAACGTTAGATTCAAGAGGAGCAATGTGGATTCCGTCCTGGTCGTGGAACAACTGACCAGCTCTTTACTCTTGCAGGAATCCTGGAGAAGGCCTGGGAGTATGCCAATCCAGTCTATATGTGCTTTGTGGATTTGGAGAATGCTTATGACCGGGTCCCCCGGGAGATCTTGTGGGAGGTGCTGAGGGAGTACGGAGTGAGGGGCACCCTGCTGAGGGCCATCCAATCTCTGTACAACCAAAGTGAGAGTTGTGTCCGGGTGCTTGGATGTAAGTCGGATCCGTTTTCAGTGGGGGTTGGTCTCCGCCAGGGCTGCGCTCTGTCACCAATCCTGTTTGTGATTTTCATGGACAGGATTTGTAGGCGGAGTCGTGGCCATGGCGGAGAGGGTATACGTCTCGGGGGGGGGCTAAAGGTTGCGTCACTGCTGTTTGCAGATGATGTGGACCTTCAGCTCTCACTGGATCGGTTCGCAGCCGTGTGTTCAGCGGCTGGAATGAGGATCAGCATCTCCAAATCTGAGGCCATGGTTCTCAGCAGAAAACCGATGGATTGTACAGTCCAGGTAGAGGACGAGACTCTGTTCCAGGTGGAGGAGTTTAAGTATCTTGGGGTCTTGTTCACGAGTGAGGGAAAGATGGAGAAGGAAATTAGCCGGAGAATCGGAGCAGCTGGGGCAGTATTGCAGTCTCTCTGCTGCACTGTTGAGACGAAACGAGAGCTGAGCCAGAAGGCAAAGCTCTCGGTCTACCGAGCTATCTACATTCCTACTCTCACCTATGGTCATGAGGTAAAAAAAAATTTTTAAGGTAAAAATTTTTTTTCAAGGTTAAAATGATTTTCAAGGTAAAAAAAGATTTTCAAGGTAAAAAATTATTTTCAAGGTAAAAAATGATTTTCAAGGTAAAAAATTATTTTCAAGGTAAAAAATGATTTTTCAATGTAAAAAATGATTTTCAAGGTAAAAAATGATTTTCAAGGTAAAAAAAAATTTTCAAGGTACATTTTTTTTTTCAAGGTTAAAAATGATTTTCAAGGTAAAAAATGATTTTCAAGGTAAAAAATTAATTTCAAGGTTAATTTTTTTTTTCAAGGTAAAAAATAATTTTCAAGGTAAAAACAAAAATTTTTCAAGGTAAAATTTTTTTTTCAAGGTTAAAAATGATTTTCAAGGTAAAAGATGATTTTCAAGGTAAAAAAAAATTTTCAAGGTAACATTTTTTTTTCAAGGTAAAAAATGATTTTCAAGGTAAAAAAAAATTTTCAAGGTAACATTTTTTTTTCAATGTAAAAAATGATTTTCAAGGTAAAAAATGATTTTCAAGGTAAAAACATTTTTTCAAGGTAAAAACATTTTTTCAAGGTAAAAAATGATTTTCAAGGTAAAAAATGATTTTCAAGGTTAATTTTTTTTTTCAAGGTAAAAAATGATTTTCAAGGTAAAAACAAAAATTTTTCAAGGTAAATTTTTTTTTTCAAGGTTAAAAATGATTTTCAAGGTAAAAAATGATTTTCAAGGTAAAAAATGATTTTCAAGGTAAAAAAAAATTTTCAAGGTAACATTTTTTTTCCAAGGTTAAAAATGATTTTCAAGGTAAAATTTTTTTTTCAAGGTAATATTTTTTTTTCAATGTAAAATTGTTTTTTTCAAGGTAAAAAATGATTTTCAAGGTTAAAAATGATTTTCAAGGTAAAAAATTATTTTCAAGGTAAAAAAGAATTTTCAAGGTAAAAATAATGTTATGGGTAAAAAAAAATTTTTCAAGGTAAAAAAAATTTTATGGGTAAAAAAAAATTTTCAAGGTAAACATTTTTTTTCAAGGTAAAAATGATTTTCAAGGTAACATTTTTTTTTCAAGGTAAAAAATGATTTTCAAGGTAAAAAAAATGTTTCAAGGTACATTTTTTTTTCAAGGTTAAAAATGATTTTCAAGGTAAAAAATGATTTTCTAGGTAAAAAAAAATTCATGACCGAAAGAATAAGATCGCGGATACAAGCGGCCGAAATGAGTTTCCTCAGAAGGGTGGCTGGCATCTCCCTTAGAGATAGGGTGAGAAGTTCAGTCACCCGAGAGAGACTCGGAGTAGAGCCGCTGCTCCTTCGCTTGGAAAGGAGCCAGCTTAGGTGGTTCGGGCATCTCGTGCGGATGCCTCACGAGCGTCTCCCTAGGGAGGTCCTCGTTGCACTTCCCACTGGGAGGAGACCCCGCGGCAGGCCAAGGACCAGATAGGGGGATTACATCTCCTCTCTGGCCTGGGAACGCTTTGGTATTCCACAGGAGGAAGTCGTTAATGTTGCTCTGGAGAGGGAAGTCTGGGGGTCTCTGCTGGAGCTGTTGTCCCCGCGACCCGATTCCGGATAAGCGGTTGAAGATGGATGGATGGTTCTTTTATGAATTTATTATGGGTCTACTGAAAATGTGAGCAAATCTGCTGGGTCAAAAGTATACATACAGCAATGTTAATATTTGGTTACATGTCCCTTGGCAAGTTTCACTGCAATAAGGCACTTTTGGTAGCCATCCACAAGCTTCTAGTTGAATTTTTGACCACTCTTGACAAAATTGGTGCAGTTCAGCTAAATTTGTTGGTTTTCTGACATGGACTTGTTTCTTCAGCATTATTAGTTTATTTGTGCTAGTATATAAAGTGGTAATCTGTACATTTCATGTTGTACTTATGACTGGAAAGACATTTTCTAGGCGCACATAAATATGCTGAAGCAATATGTATCCCTTTCTAACTTCATGTGTGAGTAATGAAATGAGTCCAAATTTAAAAGTGTTGTTGTAGTTGTCGATGTGTACAGAATAAACCACATGGCGTGAGGACATAGTTGGGGGAAAATGAGTAAATTACATTAGTAACATCCTGTAATTTGATTCTGAGAGTATTATTCATGTAATCTTCAGATAGATTACAAAAATAACACCAAAGGAAGCATTTTAAACACGTATTTGACTGATGAACACATGATTTATTTAGAAAGTCTTAATAACGACAAACGCAGATAGAATACCATTAACAGCAACATGTAAGTATATAAAAAAAACAAAAAACATTATAATTTGTACATTTTCAGAATGTGCTAGGTCTATTTATAAACAAAGAAAACAATCTGAAGTTGTCTTTATTTTTAAGTTATCACGCCATGATTTTGCCAGTCAGTCCGTCAAGACGTATTAAATAAAGACGCCTAAATAGGGCCCGCAGAACAGTTTCAGCATTGATAAACCACATTGTGCGTGCTATATAGTTATGTTAGCATCTTCTTCTCCCAGAATTGTGGTAGTTCTGATAATTAACATATATTATGCATATTCATGAAGACAAACACGCTAAATGGACTATTCTCCTTATTTTGCTCACTTAATAAACACAATCTTCTGCACACAAGTTTAGCATTTAGTTTTGTGTGTACTATCAAATTTGCACGTGTTTTAATACACGCAAACCTTTAGTCGATGAGACCCTTAGTGTTGAGCTGTTAAAAAAAAAAAAAGTTTAATTAATAAACATTTGCATAAAGCAAACTAATTTTCCAGGCATATGTTGAAAGTGTAAACAACTTTAAAATGATTTGTCGGTAGTAAACTTATTTAAATATTAAAAAATGCAATTAATCATGATTAAATATGAGTTAATTAATGAAACATGTAATAGGTTAGAGTGTCCGCCCTGAGATTGGTAGGTCGTGAGTTCAAACCCCGGTCGAGTCATACCAAAGACTATAAAAATGGGACCCATTACCTCCCTGCTTAGTACTCAGCATCAAGGGTTGGAATCGGGTGTTAAATCACCAAAAATGATTCCCGAGCGCGGCCACCGCTGCTGCTCACTGCTCCCCTCACCTCCCAGGGGGTGGAACAAGGGACGGGGTCAAATGCATAGAGTAATTTCACCACACCTAACGTGTTTGTGTGTGAAACTATCAGTGGTACTTTAACTTTTAACTTTAATTATTGGCAATTAAATATTTTAATCATTTGACAGCCCATTTGCTATTTGTATTAATTTATATGAAATATTTTTAATACATCGAGAAAGTTTGTTGCACCTTTTTATTTAGGCTTTTTACTGACCATTTTAAATTAATTTTGATTCTGTTATTTTCTGTTTTGTTTCTTGCCAGTATTACTACATTCTCAGTATGTTGTTTTTTACTAATTTATCATCATTTTTATTTCATATTGTTTTTGTTTGAAATTTGTATTTTTAGTTATTCTCCAGGACGCCAAAAAGGTGGCATTTTTTCTTAGTCCTTAGCGCAATGTCTTGGTATTGCCAATAAATAGTGCTTTGTGTGCGAGCATGCATGTGATTTTTTTATTGTTATTATTTGAGAAGTACTATGTAATTATAGTTTGACTAAATGATTGACTGTCAACCACAAAAAATATTGTTATTGGCATACATTTGGCAGTAGAAGAAAGGGGAGATGAATGATTTGCATTCGCATTTACTCAGTAAAATTAAGCTCCGTGACTTTACAAGATAAAAGTGACGGCCGGATGGAAAAAGTCCATGCAAGATTGTGCATTAGTCCATGTTGTCTCCTTGATATACAAACCCCGTTTCCATATGAGTTGGGAAATTGTGTTAGATGTAAATATAAACGGAATACAATGATTTGTAAATCCTTTTCAACCCATATTCAATTGAATGCACTACAAAGACAAGATATTTGATGTTTTTGCAAATAATAATTAACTTAGAATTTCATGGCTGCAACACGTGCCAAAGTAGTTGGGAAAGGGCATGTTCACCACTGTGTTACATGGCCTTTCCTTTTAACAACACTCAGTAAAGGTTTGGTAACTGAGGAGACACATTTTTTAAGCTTCTCAGGTGGAATTCTTTCCCATTCTTGCTTGATGTACAGCTTAAGTAGTTCAACAGTCCGGGGGTCTCCGTTGTGGTATTTTAGGCTTCATAATGCAGCACACATTTTCAATGGGAGACAGGTCTGGACTACAGGCAGGCCAGTCTAGTACACGCACTCTTTTACTATGAAGCCACGTTGATGTAACACGTGGCTTGGCATTGTCTTGCTGAAATAAGCAGGGGCGTCCATGTTAACGTTGCTTGGATGGCAACATATGTTGCTCCAAAACCTGTATGTACCTTTCAGCATTAATGGCGCCTTCATAGATGTGTAAGTTAACCATGTCTTGGGCACTAATACAACCCCATACCATCACAGATGCTGGCTTTTCAACTTTGCACCTTTAACAATCCGGATGGTTCTTTTCCTCTTTGGTCCGGAGGACACGACGTCCACAGTTTCCAAAAACAATTTGAAATGTGGACTCGTCAGACCACAGAGCACTTTTCCACTTTATATCAGTCCATCTTAGATGAGCTCAGGCCCAGCGAAGCCGACAGCGTTTCTGGGTGTTGTTGATAAACGGTTTTCGCCTTGCATAGGAGAGTTTTAACTTGCACTTACAGATGTAGCGACCAACTGTAGTTACTGACAGTGGGTTTCTGAAGTGTTCCTGAGCCCATGCGGTGATATCCTTTACACACTGATGTCGCTTGTTGATGCAGTACAGCCTGAGGGATTGAAAGTCTTGGGCTTAGCTGCTTACGTGCAGTGATTTCTCCAGATTCTCTGAACCCTTTGATGATATTACGGACCGTAGATGGTGAAATCCCTAAATTCCTCGCAATAGCTGGTTGAGAAAGGTTTTTCTTAAACTGTTCAACAATTTGCTCACGCATTTGTTGACAAAGTGGTGACCCTCGCCTCATCCTTGTTTGTGAATGACTGAGCATTTCATGGAATCTACTTTTATACCCAATCATGGCACCCACCTGTTCCCAATTTGCCTGTTCACCTGTGGGATGTTCCAAATAAGTGTTTGATGAGCATTCCTCAACTTTATCAGTATTTATTGCCACCTTTCCCAACTTCTTTGTCATGTGTTGCTGGCATCAAATTAAAAAGTTAATGATTATTTGCAAAAAAAAATAAAAAATGTTTATCAGTTTGAACATCAAATATCTTGTCTTTGTAGCATATTCAACTGAATATGGGTTGAAAATGATTTGCAAATCATTGTATTCCGTTTATATTTACATCTAACAATTTCCCAACTCATATGGAAACGGGGTTTGTATTTGGTCGTAACTAAATGGAGGTTCCTTGAATAAAACATCTCAAAGAATCAGTGATTAACATGCAATGGTCTCAAAAAGCTCACTAAGTGGATTGCCACGAGTAAATGAACAGATACAAATGTGTTCTGTGCGACATGTTTTGTTTTCCTGTTCTTCGCCAGCCTGGAGAGACGATTGGCAGGGACATGGCATGGGAGCGTGGCCCTTCGCTAACATTCTCCCTCATTACCAAACTGTCACTTTAGAAGTGCACATAGTATAAGTACACAAGGACTTGGACATACACACTTGGTGGGTGGCCTTTCAAAAAAAAAAAAAAAAAAAAAGGGACGACTAGAATGTAGGGCAGTCTCCCTAGCTATGACATTGATGTGTGGCAAGATTAATTTCCTCACTGGGCTACTTTGGCTTTTATTGCTGACTGCCTGCAGGAAAAGACCAACTCAACATCCACTTTTAATTTACAAAACCCAACACCAGTGAAGTTGGCACGTTGTGTAAATCCTAAATTAAAAAAATAAGAATACTGTCATGTCTGTGTGATCATGTTTTTGTTTTGGTCATGGTCGGTTTTGTTTTTGGACTTTTTGTGCACTTTTGTTTTGTCACCATAGCAACCATTAGTTTTCACCTGTCACGTCACGCACCTGTTTCACGTTTTGAGTCACGCACCTGTTTTCCTTAATCATGTCTGTAGTACTTAAGTTCATTGTTTTCAGTTTGTCTTTCTGGTGACATCCCACCAGGCCCGGCCCTATCCAATCTGGCGCCCTAGGCAAGATTTTAGGTGGCGCCCCCCCACATCGGCAGTGAAGTGTATATACTCACAAGAAACCGAATAGCTTTGTCTTTGACCTTTTTTTTTTTTACTTACAACTATACCTAATATATAAAGGGGTGGAAAAGTGACTATTACCTGCAGGGCAAATATAGCTAACCAGAAGGCAATAACAATGTAAACAAAAAACAGCTGCTTAAAAGATCTAATACAAATGTCCCTGAAAAATGTAAGGTGGGAGTACTGTAATTACCTAACGTTACATTATTATTTTCCATAACAATTTAGCCCCCTCCACAATATTAACTCGACGTTAAAACAGAACTAGCTATTTATTGATTAGCAATTGCCGAATCATGTAACATTAGCTTAATGCTAAAAAGCCGGGTACTATCACATTCTGTAACAGACAAATAATTTCATGTTAGGCTCACCTACCTGCTACCTCTGTCTTTTCTCGTTTCTCCTCCTCTTCTTTTCTCTTTTTTCTTCCCTGGGCACCTGACAGTTTTGGCCGTTTTGACATCTTGTGTTGATTTTTTGATGTGGTGACGTCCAAAAAGAGTCATGATACGGGAAGGGAGGGGGCGCACCGTGCGGGGGGAGAGGGGGGGGAGGGGGCGTAATGTTGTAACAAATAATATTTCTATTAAATAGGCTTTACTTTGCATTTTAATTAACGTGGGATTATTTTTTGTATTTAGAAATAATAGTACCAACTTTTTCTTTTTTCTTTTTTTTTCTCCAACATTTGTGGCACTGGCGTGGCGCCCCCTGATGGACGGCGCCCTTAGCATTTGCCTATACGGCCTATGCCACGGGCCGGCCCTGCATCCCACAATTATGCTCTGCACATTTCTGACACTTGATTTCATGTCCATCGTTCATGCTGCTCCTTTTAGTCCATGCCAAGTAAGTTTTGTTTATTAATGCTATAGTCTTTTGGTTTCATAGTTTGTTCTCCGCCACTGTGCGCGCTTTTCGTTTGTACTTTATTTTGTTATATTAAATAAATCATGTATTTACATTCCCGTCTCGCCCGAGCCAACTTTCCGTTGCATTCCGGAAAAGCAAGCACCCAGGACCAAGTCATGACAAATACAATGATTTGCAAATCCTTTTCAACTTATTGAATAGACTGCAAAGACAAGATACTTAATGTTCGAACTGAGAAACTTTTTTTTTTTTTTGCAAATAATCACTCATTTATAATTTAATGGCAGCAACACATTGCAAACAAATTTATATAGCCCTTTTCCCTAGAAACTCAATACGCTTAACAAAGTGAAAGCTGTTATCTACATCTTTAAGCTACATTTAAACCAGTGTGGGTGGCACTGGGCGCAGGTGGGTAAAGTGTCTCGCCCAAGGACACAACAGGTGTGACTGGGATGGCGGAAGCGGGAATCGAACCTGGAACCCTCAAGTTGCTGGCATGGCCGCTTTATCATTTAAGCCAGGCCTTTGACCTTTTAATTACCGTATTTTCCGGACCATAGGGGGCACCGGATTATAAGGCGCACTGCCGATGCACTGCAAAAACTGAAATCTCAGTTGGATTAAATATCTCAAATAAGGGTGATATTTGCTTATTTTCTGTCTGATAAGATAATTCTTCTCACTAAGCAGATTTTATGTTAGAGTGTTTTACTTGTTTTAAGGGTTTTGGTCCTAAATGATCTCAGTAAGATATTACAGCTTGTTGCTGAGGTTTTATGACCTATATTGAGTAAAACATGCTTGAAACTAGAATATCAACTGTTGCAAAGCTGTGTCATCAACACTCACAAGTATAAAACGACTTTTTTAAAGTAATAATTTCTTATTTCCAGCATGAAAAAAAAAAATCATGACTTTGACACAATTGTGTCTCATAATTAAAACAGATGACAGCCAAATGGACTTTGCTGTTTTATTTTCAATGAAATAATAGAAAATACATACTCATATAGTAGTACAGTTGTTTATAGTAAGAATATACTTATTTTAAAGTATTTTTGGGTTCATTGAGGTTAGCTAATTTTACTTGTTTTGGAAAGTCTTGACAAGCCAAATGTTCTTGTTCTATTGGCAGATAATTTTGCTTAGTTCAAATAAAATAACGCTATTTTTTCTAATTTTTTTTTTCTTGTTTTTGAACACTGACTTTTTGCAGTTTGAAGGGTCTATTTTCAATCTTTTTTTCACATATAAGGCGATTATAGGGCGCATTAAAGGGGTCATATACCGTATTTTTCGGAGTATAAGTCGCACTGGAGTATAAGTCGCACCTGCCGAAAATGCACATTAAAGAAGGAAAAAAACATATATAAGTCGCACTGGATCCCGGCCAAACTATGAAAAAAACTGCGACTTATAGTCTGAAAAATACGGTATTTATATATTTTTTTGTCCGAGGAATGAATACTTATCGTATTTTGCGGACCATAGGGCGCAACGGATTATATTGTGAACTGCCGATGAGCGGGTCTAGTCAGGTCTATTTTCACACAAAAGGTGCACCGGATTATAGGGCGCATTAAAGGAGTTGTATTATTATTATATGTTTCTAAATAGAAAACACTTCCTTGTGGTCTACATAACATGTAATGGTGGTTCTTTGGTCAAAATGTTGCATTGATTATGT
Organism: Nerophis lumbriciformis; assembly: GCF_033978685.3. NCBI lineage: Eukaryota > Metazoa > Chordata > Actinopteri > Syngnathiformes > Syngnathidae > Nerophis > Nerophis lumbriciformis. The sequence goes on along the minus strand of NC_084562.2, from coordinate 14,623,963 downwards.
TTTACAGATCATCTTCAAGCCACTTTCTGACAGTCACCTCAAGATGCACCGTTTTGTGGGCGGTCTTATTTACGTGGCTCAACTTCGGCAGCGTCTTCTCCCCGTCATCTTTGTTGTAGCGGTGTAGCGTGCAAGGACTGGAGCTAAAGATGGAGCTAACTGTTTTAATGACTTTCAGACTTTACTGAAATCGATAACGAAGCAGCTTCTCCTCATGTTCCGTGAAAAACCGTCCGACCGGAACTCTAATAACTAAAGTTCCTTGGGTGAATAATAAAAACTCACTATACCGGTATGTTTTATTGCTTTCATGGCGAGTTTCCTGACAGATATAAGTAAGAACTTTACACTACTTTATATTAGAAATGGCAACAGCAGAGGATGAATGTCCCATAACAAGAAGATAGAGAAAAAGAAGAAGCTTCTCGACTATAGTGTCGGCGCGGACTAAAAAGGCGTACTCGCGCAAATTTTCTGGACTTATGCATATCCCAAATACAGATCAGCAGGTACCAGAAGGTAAGAAAAGTTGCTTTTGCATAATATTGCGAAATAAAACAGCAATATGATATAATATGTCTTACCTTAAACACACACCATAATAATACTCGTATGTTGAAGCACAGTACAATCATCAAGGATTGTGGCTTCATAGCTTACCAAAGTTGTACTAAAACATTTTGATAGATTTGAGGGTGTATAATGTTCTATATTTTCAATGGAACATATAACATTTTGGTGTTGTTTACTTGAGTCATATTGCAGTATACACTTATGTTATATGCCATCTACTGGTCACACTTATCATTTCACCATGTACCAAATAAAATAGCTTCGAGGTCGGTAAGCACAACCAAAATTATTCCGTACATTAGGCGAATCGGTTTATAAGCCGCATTGTCGAGTTTTGAGAAAATTAAAGGATTTTAAGTGCGCCTTATAGTCCGAAAAATACGATAACGTGCATTCACTGTAAAATATACATACTGTACATACGCTTCCACATATACATACATACAATCACACCTGATCAAATATAAATAAACATTGTTCTCCACCCCCAGGGGAAACTGGGTGGAAACACTGCTGAAGCTTAACCTATTTTCACCATAACAATCTATAAGGTTAACATAGTCCGCTTTCTCTCCCCTCTTTATATGCTTTTTTTTACTATATTATGTTACCATAAGCCCTGCGATGAGGTGGCGACTTGTCCAGGGTGTACCCCGCCTTCCGCCCGATTGTAGCTGAGATAGGCTCCAGCGCCCCCCGCGACCCCAAAGGAAATAAGCGGTAGAAAATGGATGGATGGATGGATGTTACCATAATGAAACAAAAAAAAACTAAATTTTGCATTTTTAACTAATATTAGTATAGTAGGTGCTTGGGACTGGCAATATAGTAGCCCGCACTGTTCCCTTTCATGTAGTTGGTACAGGTTTGAATCCCTCAAGCTGTGACACTTAAACATCAGTGTGGATGAAGCTCAACAATTCCCTGAGCTGATAAATGCAATCAGCAGTTGGTTGCATCCAAACAGCGCACTCAAATTATCCTCAATTGTTTCAAGGAGCAATTCGTCAACAATCAAGTCCCTGCCTTCACAATCACTTGATGGCTACTCGGTTGTAATGGCCGTCTCTTAATAATAGAGCCAGAGTGGCAACGGTTTTAGGAACATTTTCACCAAAAATATGTCTGTTTTTTCTCGGTTTTAGTATGATTAAATAAACGGTAACTTAGGCTACGTTTACACTGCAGGGTAGGATGTCCAAATCTGATTTTTTTTTGGGGTCAAATACCATGTTTTTATGAAGTGGTTCACATTACAAAAAATGTTATTTCTAATGTTGTTTTTTTTATATTATTATTATTATTATTATTGTTGAACTGCCTTCAATTTAATTTTATTCCAGTGTCCCTCCCCCCTCAGTTTAAAAACATGTTTATTACAATAAACCAGTCAAACTAAGCATCTTTAGTTTAGTGTTCATAATGCTCCTTAAGTGCCATAGACTGAATGTTTGGATTTGCCTCTGGTTAGTGGCCTGATCACTAATCAGAGAGCTATTCATACCTGCCTCGCCCTACTATCGTCCCGGCAGTCTTGCTAGCTACACGCGACACCCACCGATTCCTACACGTACGTAAGTTTATCTATGCGTTATTACTAGATATGTCCGATAATGGCTTTTTTGCCGATATCCGATATTGTCCAACTCTTATTTACCGATTCCGATATCAACCGATACCGATATATACAGTCGTGGAATTAACACATTATTATGCCTAATTTTGTTGTGATGCCCCGCTGGATGCATTAAACAATAATAAATCAACTCAAGTTATGGAAAAAAATGCCATCATGGCACTACCATATTTATTATTGAGGTCACAAAGTGCATTATTTTTTACTTAACATGCCTCAAAACAGCAGCTTGGAATTTGGGACATGCTCTCCCTGAGAGAGCATGAGGAGGTTGTGGTGGGCGGGGTTGGGGGCGGCGGAGTTTTGGGTAGGGGGCAGCAGGGGGGTGTATATTGTAGCGTCCCGGAAGAGTTAGTGCTGCAAGGGTTCTGGGTATTTGTTCTGTTGTGTTTATGTTGTGTTACGGTGCGGATGTTCTCCCGAAATGTGTTTGTCATTCTTGTTTGGTGTGGGTTCACAGTGTGGCGCATATGTGTAACAGTGTTGAAGTTGTTTATACGGCCACCCTCAGTGTGATCTGTATGGCTGTTGACCAAGTATGTTTGCATTCACGAGTGTGTGTAAAAAGCCATGGATATTATGTGATTGGGCCGGCATTTAAATACAGTGCCTTTAAGGTTTATTGGTGCTCTGTACTTCTCCCTACATCCGTGTACCACTCTGTACAGCGGCGTTTTAAAAAGTCATACATTTTACTTTTTGAAACAGATACCGATAATTTCCGATATTACATTTTAAAGCATTTATCGGCCGTTAAAATATCGGCAGTCCGATATTATAGGACGTCACTAGTTATTACCCTTAATTCTTAGGCTTGTCCATAGCTTATCGTGCCATCGACATGTTTATCTTTGTTTTATTTTCGTCGTTGGAATAAATATTGTTCTTAGGTGTACGCTGTTCCCTGACATCCTTTCTGCATCTTGGGGAAACGTCCACTGCAAAACAGTATATATATTTATACACGTGTGTATGTATTAGTGTTGATGGTTGATGTAGCAAGCTATTTTTACCGTGTAGCTTGCTACAATCCTCTTGGGCGGGGGTCAGCAACCCGCGGCTCTTTAGCGCCGCTCTAGTGGCTCCCTGGATCTCTTTCAGAGATGTGTGAAAATGGAAAAAGATGAAGAAAAAAAACATATTTTTTGTTTAAATATATTTTTCTGGAGGAGGACAAACATGACACAAACCTTCCTAATTGTTAGAAATCCCACTGTTTATGTTATACATGCTTCACTGATGAGAGTATTTGGCAAGCACCGTTTTGTCCTAGTAATTTCAGCGATCCTTCAACTCATCGTAGTTTGTTTACATGTACACATTTCTCCGATGCTGCCACAGAAAGACGTGTTTTATCGCACTCCTTCTTTGTCTCCATTTTGTCCACCAAATGTTTTATGCTGTGCGTGAATGCCCAAAGGTGAGTGTAGAGGTTGCCCTCTCGTGGGTTCTCCTGACCACCACACACTGGCACGAGAACCCGGTATTCAGGTTGTATCAAAACTTTTGATCTGATACACCAGTATGGTTTGCTTTTCAGCACTATCGTTAGGACTTTTCTGTTTTGCTCTCTAGTGTGTCTCTCTCACTCACTCCAACTCCCAACCCTGTGTCTCTGTCCGGCTGCTGCTAATAAGCATGGTAGGTGATTGGATGATCAACCCCAGCTGGGTAATCTAATCACCTGCCAGCTGTGCTTCGAGGCCGGTCCTCCCACACCCCGCTCCGCGGCAGGCCCGCAGACCACGCCCCCCTCCACAGTGAGCTTTGTTGATGTTATTGATTTGCTGGAGTGCTTATCAGGCATATTTGGTCAATCCATGACTGCAAGCTGATCGATGCTAACATGCTATTTAGGCTAGCTGTATGTACATATTGCATCATTATGCCTCAATTTCTGCGATGAGGTGGCGACTTGTCCAGGGTGTACCCCGCCTTCCACCCGAATGCAGCTAAGATAGGCTCCAGCACCCCCCGCGACCCCAAAAGGGACAAGCGGTAGAAAATAGATGGATGGATGCCTCAATTGTAGGTATATTTGAGCTAATGTAATATCTTTACTATCATCCTCTTTGTATATAATTTAGTTTTGTATGTCTCATGACTCATTTCAGATAGTTGTTTGTGGGTCATGTTGTTCCAGACCACAGCAAACATGACCTTGATTGCCAAAGATTGTAATGAATCCTTTAGAAGAAGACAGCCTGCCCTTTCCTTTAACTTGAACACACACATCTATACCTTTGGCCATTAAAAGCCAGTAATTTCCAAGAGTTATCTCACCTTCTGAGTAGCCTCTGATTTACTAATGGTTTCTAATGTTGTAGAAATGTGTAGAATAAATATAAAATGCCCGATTGTAGCTGAGATAGGCTCCAGCGCCCCCCACGACCCCAAAGGGAATAAGCGGTAGAAATGGATGGATGGATGGATGGATGTCAACATTTCTGTCAACGAAGATTTGTGTCAGCCTGCGACACATAGTCATTTTGATAGTAGGCTATTAAATGGGTTGTACTTGTATAGCGCTTTTCTACCTTCAAGGTACTCAAAGCGCTTTGACACTACTTCCACATTTACCCATTCACACACACATTCACACACTGATGGAGGGAGCTGCCATGCAAGGCGCTAACCAGCACCCATCAGGAGCAAGGGTGAAGTGTCTTGCTCAGGACACAACGGACATGACAAGGTTGGTACTAGGTGGGGATTGAACCAGGGACCCTCGGGTCGCGCACGGCCATTCTTCCACTGCGCCACTTACATCATGTGTTGTCTTCATTATAACACTTATATACGGCTTTTCATTTTTTGAGGCTCCAGACAGATTAGTTTTTTGCATTTTTGGTCCAATATGGCTCTTTCAAAGGTTTGGGTTGCCGACCCCTACTCGAGGGGTAGCTTCCCCTGTAGCTTGACTAAATTTAATTGAGAGTATATAGTAGCTTAGTTTACTACATTTTCCAACTAGCTTGACCATCACTGCTCCTTAGTAAATCATTGAACAGGTATATAAATTCAGGCCAATAACCAGATTTTTCACCCCAATTCATAGTAACAAACTGGTTTGTAGTAACCCAATCGAACCAGAGATCTACTAAGAAGCCAGAGTGTGTACCAGACTAAAACACGACTGCAGTAGGAAAGAATTATAGTAACATAGCGGTTCAAAACTAAGTAAATGTCCTTCAATTTGTAGGTCTAAAAATAATCCGAACGAAGGCAAACATTCAATGGCCTGGAGTGTCCTTGACAAAACACTGAATCCCAGCAGGGGTCTAGTGAAGCATAATTACTCCTTTGGGGATTACTGGTATATGGCAGAGCTCAAATTAAATACTGGAGAGCATTGAAGCTGCGGTATTAGAACACAATATATGTAAAAAGAGGATAGTTTCAGGATTAAAAAGGAAATGTGCACAAAGACAGGTCAAAGTAAACTCAGGTTTTGGCCACATCTATGAATAACTGTAAATATATTTTTAATTTGAAATCCTGTTTTGTGAGTGGAAATATTAGCTGGACACTATCATACCAGACAGATTTGACTAATTACTACTAAAAGTGATTTTTTATTTTATTTTTTTTCCCAATATAGTGAGTCCCTAAGTACATTTTTTGATTTCTTTATATTTGTTATTTTATTTTGTAAATTGCAGTGTATATGTATGTTCAAAATGTATCTGAAATGAAACAAATACAATAAAATAGCGTTGGACGGGACCCACTTTTGCTGGTGTTTCCTGCCTTTACCCATTCAACATATCTTTACCTGCACATTACCTACCTTCCCTGCATCCTGGGGACACACTGGTGCTTCTTTCTTTCACCCATACAATATATCTATGTAATCATGTAATTTAACCTTATCTGCATAGTAAGGTCACACTGGTACTTCCTGCCTGTACCCATTCAACCTATTTTCAGCCGCACATTACCTACCTTCTCTGCATATTGGGGTCACACTTGTGCTTTCTGCCTTTACCCAGTCAACATATCTTTACCCGCACAGTACCTACCTTCTCTGCATTGTGTGGTCACGCTGGTGCTTCCTGCTTTTAAGCGGCCATCTTGAGACGGCAGCAGCGCAGCGGTTCTTAAAGGCTCGTAAAATCAAAACCGGAGCAGTTATGAAAACTCTTTCATCAACTTTTATTCAGAAGGGTTCAATCTCTCTCCTGTGCTAGTTTGAAGCTGACACGACAAATGCGCTCAGAGGAGATAATGTTTTAAAAAAAGGTGACTGTTTTGACCCCACTTTTGTTTTGAAGGGGGAATTGCAAACTTCTTGTTGATTTTTGCTGGGGGTCTCAAAGTGAGACCTACATAGAGGTTTGTGTTTCATGTCTCTACGACATTCCTACCGGAAGTTACAAGCACTTTTGTCTGTATTTTCTTCCTCGAAGCAGTTTTGTCTGTGTTTTTTACTAGGGGGCGCTAGAGCGCAATTTTGAGTTTTGGGTTGTTTTTTGTTTTTTTTATTAGATGGCAGTTTTTGTCAGTCCTGATGTGTGTGTCAAATATGGTGAGTTTTGAAGCATGTCAAGGTCGCGAAATCACAGCTAAAATGTGTCATTGAAACTGTACTGTTGATTGCAAATTCCAGTAAAAATTACTTTTATGGTCCGAGCACAGGGATGATTTTGTCAGAAAAGTTTACAGACACTTAAAACTTCCCCCATACTAAATAGCAGGGGCTTATTTTTGCGGAACCGCACTGTACCCCCGGGCTATGCTGGATTTGTAGCGGCTATTAAATACCTGTGTCCTTAAGGTTTGGTTTAATAAATTACGGTGGGTCACAGAAGCAGCCTCCTAAGCAGGCATAGGCTATGGACAGGAGACTATAAAAATGAGTGAATGCTCCAGGAAGCAATAGCTATAGTATTAGTAGATCACAATACATCACGGCCCCCTTGAATGAGAAAGCTCCAAGACAGGCTATAATATAAACTCTGCTTGGGAATTTTACTTCTCTGAAACACCGCGCTGCCGTAGAAAAATAAACCTTTTATAACCTCGTTTGGAGATTTGACTCGTCCCTCAGTGCGGTGGAGACTTGGGGATTTTACGTAAAGGCCTGATGGATTCCTTAAATATATTAAGCCGGAATGTCCATGAAAGTCACTTTTTATATCTACATATTCAGTCTTCACATTACAAAAGGACAGAGGCCCGTAAAACATTAATAAGAACCTTTGGTATTGTCCTGCTTGGTAGGGTTTTAAGCTTATAAAGTGAGATATGGTGCAGTATTTAAACAAAATGGATATTTGTAAAAAACAAAAAAAACAAATACTAGATGCAGTATCAACTATTGTCCTTATCATCCAATGAAATGATTCTCCAGTCATTAATGAATGTGGTTTTCGTCCTGGTCGTGGGACGGTAGACCAGCTCGATACTCTCGGCAGGGTCCTTGAGGGTGCATGGGAGTTTGCCCAACCAGTCTACATGTGCTTTATGGACTTGGAGAAGGCATTTGACCGTGTCCCCCGGTAAGTCCTGTGGGGAGTGCTCAGAGAGTATGGGGTATCGGACTGTCTGATTGTGGCGGTCCGCTCCCTGTATGATCAGTGTCAGAGCTTGGTCCGCATTGCCGGCAGTAAGTTGGACCCGTTTCCAGTGAGGGTTGGACTCCGCCAAGGCTGCCGTTGGTCACCGTTTCTGTTCATAACTTTTATGGACAGAATTTCTAGGCGCAGTCAGGGAGTTGAGGGTATCCGGTTTGGTGGCTGCAGGATTAGGTCTCTGCTTTTTACAGATGATGTAGTCCTGATGGCTTCATCTGGCCAAGATCTTCAGCTCTCACTGGATCGGTTCGCAGCCGAGTGTGAAGCAACTGGGATGAGAATCAGCACCTCCAAGTCCGAGTCCTTGGTTCTCGCCCGGGAAAGGGTGGAGTGCCATCTCCGAGTTGGGGAGGAGATCTCGCCCCATGTGGAGGAGTTCAAGAACCTCAGAGTCTTGTTCAAGAGTAAGGAAAGAGTGGATTGTGAGATCGAGAGGCGGATCGGTGCAGCGTCTTCAGTAATGCGGACGCTGTATCAATCCGTTGTGGTGAAGAGGGAGCTGAGCCGGAAGGCAAAGCTCTCATTTTACCGGTCGATCTACATTCCCATCCTCACCTATGGTCATGAGCTTTGGGTTATGACCAAAAGGACAAGATCACGGGTACAAACGGCCGAAATGATTTTCCTCCGCCGGAACGCCTCCCTAGGGAGGTGTTTAGCGCACATCCGACCGGCAGGAGACCATGGGTAAGACCATGACACGTTGCGAAGACAATGTCTCCCGGCTGGCTTGGGAACGCCTTGGGATCCCCCGGGAGGAGCTGGACGAAATGGCTGGGGAGAAGGAAGTCTTGGCTTCTCTGCTTAGACTGCTGCCCCTGTGACCTGACCTTGGATAAGGGGAAGAAAATGGATGGATGTATGGATGGATATTTGTAAAAAAAAACTGGATGCAGTATCAATTACTGTCCTTATCATCCAATGAAATGATCTTCCAGTCATAAATGAATTTAGAGTCTCATTGGTACTTAAGATATCGTGAAAGGAGACTAAAAAAATGATAACCATGCAGTTCTCAGTGTGCACACAGAAAATGACAAACACACACAAACACACACCTAAGTTCTTTCTAGCTTTGCATAAACGGCTAAATCCATTATTTCACCTGCCCTTAAATCCAATTACCGGCTGTATGGACTTTTGCTGATTGTGTTCTGTACATAATAGCTGCAATATATCATATATAAATGCTCCTAGTTGCTTTCCATGTGGTTTAATAATTAAACTGTTGTCAGGTTGTTACTGAATGAAACGAAACGTCTTCCTTGCATCAGCTTTCTAGACTCTTTCGCTATATTACTGGGGGGCTTTTTTTGGGGGGGGGGGGTTACAGGCCATTTATGATGACATAAAAAGGGTAATTGAATTCGCAACAGTAGCGAAATGAGCTAAATGGAACTACTTTGAATTGGTGTGAAGGATGGGTAATGGTGAACTTAAGAGACATAACAAAACCATACGTGTACAGTCCGTACCACTACAGCAGGAATGGCGTCTTGTTTTTTTGGTGCCTTTCAAGTTTTGTCTGAGGAAAATATGTCAGATTGTACCAAAAGTGGCTTTAGAATGCTAATGTCAACAATGGCAATTCAGATTATTTTGCCCATGTGTCAATGCAAACAGTACTTATATATATCCATCCATCCATTTTCTACCGCTTATTCCCTTTGGGGTCGCGGGGGGCGCTGGAGCCTATCTCAGCTACAATCAGGCGGAAGGCGGGGTACACCCTGGACAAGTCGCCACCTCATCGCAGGGTCAACACAGATATATATATATATATATATATATATATATATATATATATATATATATATATATATACATATATATATATATATATATATATATATATATACTGTATATTTATATATACGCTAGGTCGGGAAAAAAACATAGAGGCTATTTCATCCCTACAAGCCTGTTTCGCAGGTTTCTCTGGAAAAAGGAGAAGCTTATTGACTACGAGGTCGGCACGGACTACAAAGGCGGATGCGCGCAAACTTTCAGGACTTATGCAGATCCCAAATACAGGTCAGCAGGTACGAAAAGTTGCTTTTGCATAATATTGCGAAACAAAATGGCAGATAATATGTCTTACCTTATACATACACCACAATAATACCCGTATGTCGAAGCACAGTACAATCCATCAAGCGGTGCGGCTTCATAGCTTTTCGATAGATTTTTGACGTACAAATGTTCTATATTTTCAATGGAACATATGCAATTTTGGTGTTGTTTACTTGAGTCATATTGCAGTCTGAATGTATCTCTTTCGTGTGACTGCCAGTATATTGCAGTCTACACGTATCTCTTATGTGTGACTGCCATCTACTGGTCACAATTAAAATTTCACCATGCACCAAATAAAATAGCTTTGAGGCCGGTAAGCACAACCAAAATTATTCCGTACATTAGGCGCACCGGGTTGTAAGGCGCACCGTCGAGTTTTGAGAAAATGAAAGGATTTATAGTCTGAAAAATACGATGTGTCTTTGTTTATGTTTGAAGATTATACAAGCCTCCGCAAGGTGGCAGCGCTCGTCAAATTCATCAATAGGTAAAAGAAGAAGCAGAACGATGCTACAGGAATTAAAGAAAAATTATAGAGGCATCCGAAGTAAGGAAAACGAGGGTCAATTATCAGCAGGATTCCGAATAAAGTCTGAGGTATTGCAGTAACACTGCAGAATAGAAGTGACGGGATACGCAAATGGTCAATGGCACGGATGCTCAGTGTGAGCGTGGGCCTAGATCTAGTGTATGAGTTGAGTGGATTTACGTCTAAAATTGTGTTTAAATACAAAAAACGTTGTACGCAAGAAAAAGAGCGGATGTTTTCAAACACAAGCACATTTCTATTTTACATCGCAGTCAACTTGGAAGGCCACGCCCCCTTATAAATTGGCAAATCATATCGAAAAGTAGCAGTGCAATAGGAGGTGCTTCTTTCTTGTGTTTTGAGCGATTGGCAGAGAGTTTGTGTGCCTGTCTTTGCGTCGAGAACTGAACACAAGCTGAAATAAAAAAATAAATGATGTTGCCAAAGCCGGAACGTGTGTCGCCAAAGTATCCCCAGCCTGTGAAAATGTGCGTACGTCAAGCATAAAGTTGGCGACTGCACATTTCCACGCCGAGTTAATTCTTGATACACCGCAACTTTGCCGTGAAAAAGGATGTAGACCAGGTTTGTGTACGTACAGTCGTGGTCAAAAGTGTACATACACTTGTGAAGAACATAGTGTCATGGTTGTCATGGAGGACAATGGGCATGTGTTTGGGCTGGAAAGACAAGACAACAAGGGTGGGAGGGAGGGAGACTTTATAGAAGAGAAGGTTTCCATATTTTAGATCAGACCATCTTAGCTGCGCGATTGAATGTTCTATGCTGGACTGGTCTCATTATATTTCCAAAGCTTTGGGGATAAAATTACAAAATACCTATTCTTTCTCTGGTGGTTCTTCTACTCAGCTTTCAGTGTCATAAAGAGCTTGGGAGCGACCAGAAACTTGAATTCCCTGGGAGGAACAACTGGTCCAAACGCAACAGTTTCCAGTCATTTCTACAACTCTTATTTTTTTTGTGATAGAGTGATTGGAGCACAAACTTGTTGGTCACAAAAAAACATTCATGAAATTTGCTTCTTTTATGAATGTACTGAAAATGCGACCAAATCTGCTGCGTCAAAAGTACCACAGAACTTTCCTCCAGAAGGTCTTATCTTTGTCCACGTGATGTCAGATGAAACACAAATTGAGCTGTTAGGCGACAGTACCCAGCAATATGTTTGGAGGAGAAAAGGTGAGGCCTTTAATCCCAGGAACACTAATCCTACCGTTAAGTATGGTGGTGGTAGTATTATGCTCTGGGCCTGTTTTGCTGCCAATGGAACTGGTGCTTTAAATGGGACAATGAAAAAGGATGATTACCTCCAAATTCTTCAGGACGACCTAAAATCGTCAGCCCGGAGGTTGGGTCTTGGGCGCAGTTGGGTGTTCCAACAGGACAATGACCCCAAACACACGTCAGAAGTGGTAAAGGAATGGCTAAATCAGGCTAGAATTAAGGTTTTAGAATGGCCTTCCCAAAGTCCTGACTTAAAGGTGTGGACAATGCTGAAGAATCAAGTCCATGTCAGAAAACCAACACATTTAGCTGAACTGCACCAATTTTGTCAAGAGGAGTGGTCAAAAATTTAACCGGAAGCTTGTGGATGGCTACCAAAAGTGCCTTATTGCAGTGAAACTTGTCAATATTAACATTGCTGTATGTATACTTTTGATCAGGCAGTTTTGGTCACATTTTTAGTAGACCCATAATATATTCATAAAAGAACCAAACTTCATGAATTTTTTTTTGTGACCAACAAGTATGTGCTCCAATCACTTAATCACAAAAAAATAAGAGTTGTAGAAATTATTGGAAACTCAAGACAGCCATAACATTGGATTTCTTTCACCCAAAATAAAATACTTATATAGATCTAAATAAGCCAAAACATGTACGTTCTGTCAACAAAGTCTCGATGTGATCGTCTCACAGCCAGATAGTTCTATTTGAATTTGTCTCCACGTCAATAAATATTCTTGTTCAACCAGAGACTCACAGTTGCCCTTAGATGTGTTTGTCTGTTTGTGTCGATAACAGCAACACACCCAGGATATTCACTGCACCGCGCCCCAAAGTCAACATTTATATCCGTGAAAAGGTGCTTGTTTTAGAATTAAATAAATATTTCACATGCCACTGACAAACCGGGGTGGGTAATGAACTGTCCACCATCCTACCAGGATGTATGAGTGCTTAAAAAATGCATGAAATAGTTTACGTTTTTGCACTGTAACTTGAATAGATTATTTTAGTCGGTTTATTAAATATTTGTGTGGATTATTGACGTGAGTGAACGGATCCGTGTAAATGTGAAGAAAGGGGTTACCTCAGTGCACACAGGATATTTAGTATGAGACTGTGGAGGGGGGCGTGGCCTGCGGGCCTGCAGCGAAGCGGGGTGTGCCAAGATCGGCCTCGAAGTCAGCGACAGGTGTGTAGATGATCCACCTGGCCCTTGTTATCTAATCACCCGTCACTCTGTATAAGCAGCAAACTGGGAAGAGAGAGGTTGTTGGAGCTGGAGCAAGAGTGCGAGCGAGAAACCAACAGACTACTGCTGAAAAGCAACCTGAGAACATTATTGGAAAAATAAAACTGTATTTTAAACCATGAAACGAGGCTCGCCTGGAGATGCTTGGTGGTCAAAAGTACCCACTGGAAGAGAGCTTCCACAGAGACCTTAACCAGAAATAATTATTTCAAGAACAGCTCCTAGTTCAGGGGTCAGCAACCCGCGGCTCTTTAGCACCGCCCTAGTGGCTCCCTGGATCTCTTTCAAAATTGGAAAAAGATGGGGGGAAAATATATTTGTTGTTTTAATATTGTTTCTGTAGGAGGACAAACATAACACAAACCTTCTTAGTTGTTAGAAAGCCCACTGTTTAGTAGCTGGACAGGACAAAAAAACAAAAAAAAAGAAAGCCCGCTGTTTAATATGTTTGTGTTTATGCTTCACTGATGACAGTATTTGGCGAGCGCCGTTTTGTCCTACTAATTTTGGCGGTCTTGAACTCACCGTATTTGGTTTACATGTACAACTTTCTCCGTCGCGGCCACAGAAAGACGTGTTTTATGCCACTCCTTCTTTGTCTCGTTTCGTCCACCAAATGTTTTATGCTGCGCGTGAATGCACACAGGTGAGCTTTGTTGATGTTATTGACTTGCAAGGAGTGCTAATAATCCATGCTAACATGCTATTTAGGCTAGCTGTGTGTACATGTCGCAACATTACAGCTCATGTTATTCTATTCTGTGTTATATGTTGTGGAGAGGCTGGGCCGGCAGTCCGACAGCGAGGCAGGGCACACCGGAGCCCGCTCCAAGATGGCGGCGAGGAGGCGTGGACGGCGAGCAAGCAGCGAGGCGGGGCGCGCCGGGATCGACGCCGCAATTATTATCAGGTGCGTGGATTGCCCAGCTGGGCACAATTAAATGATCCTCTCGAACTGTGTAAAAGGGCGGCAGCCGTAAACGTCGGGAAGAGAGGCGGAGAGAAGAGAAGGAGCCAGAGGGAAGCTGATGCTGAGCGAGAGAGACTGAGAGCACAAGGAAGAAGACGACGCACGAAGCTGAAAAGCCGGAGCGGAAGAGCGAGCAGCGAACGGCAAGGCTGGAAAGCAACCCCGAAGAGACTTTGTTGTTGAAAAATAAAGAAGTCTAAACCTGCTCGCCAGAATGTCCTTCCTTGGTGGTCCGTGGAACCCGCACGACAGCAAGGGACTGTCACATATGTGTTTTATGTTTTCACGATTGCACCAAGTAAAATTCCTAGTTTGTGAACCCGTTCTCAAACAATGGCAATACAAACTATTCTGATTCTGATTCTGATACTGATTGTGCCTCGTTTTGTAGGTATATTTGAGTTCATTTAATTTCCTCTAATTTATATTTGCATGTCTCATGACACCATACTTGCCAAACTTGAGACCTCCGATTTCGGGAGGTGGGGGGTGGGCGTGGTTGGGGCGGGGGCCGTGGTTGGGGCGTGGTTGGGGGCGTGGTTAAGAGGGGAGGAGTATATTTACAGCTAGAATTCACCAACTGGAGTATTTCATTTATATATGTATATATATATATATATATATATATATATATATATATATATATGAAATACTTGACTTTCAGTGAATTCTAGCTATATATATATATATATTTATTTATTTTATTATATATATAAATAAAAGAAATACTTTAATTTCAGTGTTCATTTATTTACACATATACACACACATAACACTCATCTACTCATTGTTGTACTTGAAAATACAATGCAATACAATTCCGGGGCAATGGCACCTATCAAATACACAGTAATGAAAACACATTTGTTCTACTAACTGTACTGTGTGTTATGAGGGTAGAGTATGTGTGTGTGTGGCCCTTTAATAGGTGGCAGCATGTGAGGTGAGTGACGTCAGTGAGTGTGTGGGCGAGAGAAGAGAGGGAGCGTAGCGTGAGTGCGGGGAGGGACTAGTTGGTTTTGTGTTGGATTGGCTGTGTGCAAGCAATCAATAAAGCAAGATTTGCAACTAATCGCTGGACTCATCATTCACCCTAAAGTCGTCCGCTGTGGAGACCCACTGCCGGGTAAGGTGAAAGGTGTTGCCCCGAGCATACATCGGCCCTGGAGAAGTGTCTCCCCTGCGCTCTTAGACTATGGTCTCGTTCTTCTGCTTCGTCTCCTTGTGTGCGCACACTGGACTCAGGTCCGCATGGAGCTGGAGGGGGCGTGGCCTCCAGCTCCGGCTGAATTCCGGGAGTTTTTCGGGAGAAAATTTCTTCCGGTAGGTTTTCGGGAGAGGTGCTGAATTTCGGGAGTCTCCCGGAAAATCCGGGAGGGTTGGCAAGTATGCATGACACATTATCTGTATGTAATATTGGCTGCATTTTTGATTGTGTGCCATGTTGTTCCAGACCACAGCAAACGTTACCGTGTTGTTCCGGACCACAGCAAACACTACCACGTTGTTCCAGACCACAGCAAACGTTACCCAGCTGGCAAAAATTGTAATAAATCCATTAGAAGAAGACAGCCTTTAGTTTCCTTTAACTTGGACATACACATCTATACCTTTGACAGTTTTAAGCCAGTAATTTCCAGGAGTTATCTGACCCTCTGAGACGCTTACTTAATGTGTTGCCTACATTATAACACTTACAGAAGGCGTTTAACTTTTCGCGGCTCCAGACAGATTAGTTTGTTGTATTTTCGGTCCAATATGGCTCTTTAAACATGTTGGGTTGCCGGCCCCTGACCTAGTTCAATGTAAGTGCTGAATGACATTGTTCCTTACCTCAACTGTAAGTTTACAGTACTTATGCTGCTCACTGCTCCCCTCACCTCCCAGGGGGTGATCAAGGGTGATGGGTCAAATGCAGAGAATAATTTCACCACACCTTGTGTGTGTGTGACAATCATTGGCACCGTATTTTTCGGACTATAAGTCGCAGTTTTTTTTCATAGTTTGGGTGCGACTTATACTCAGGAGCGACTTATGTGTGAAATTATTAACACATTACCGTAAAATATCAAATAATATTATTCATCTCATTCACGTAAGAGACTAGACGTATAAGATTTCATGGGATTTAGCGATTAGGAGTGAAAGATTGTTTGGTAAACGTAAAGCATGTTCTATATGTTATAGTTATTTGAATGACTCTTACCATAATATGTTACGTTAACATACCAGGTATGTTCTCAGTTGGTTATTTATGCCTCATATAACGTACACTTATTCAGCCTGTTGTTCACTATTCTATATTTATTTTAAATTGCCTTTCAAATGTCTATTCTTGGTGTTGGGTTTCATCAAATAAATTTCCCCAAAAAATGCGACTTATACTCCAGTGCGACTTATATATGTTTTTTTCCTTCTTTATTATGCATTTTCGGCCTGTGCGACTTATACTCCAGTGCGACTTATATATGTTTTTTTCCTTCTTTATTATGCATTTTCGGCCGGTGCGACTTATACTCCGGAGCGACTTATACTCCGGAGCGACTTATACTCCGAAAAATACGGTACTTATTTAATGAGTTAATTCCTGCGCTATGCAAGAAGAACCCACTTGAATAATTCTGCATAATCCTACTGACATACCTGCCGCTGTGGCTTGTGCAGCCCTTTGAGACACTCGTGATTTAGGGCTATATAAGTAAACTTTGATTGATTGATTGATTGATACCTCTTGTGCCAGTTAATATTCTGTATTTGAAGCTAAATTAGGACCAAAAGTTTTGTATTCGAATAAATTTACATTGAAACTGAAAAATTTAGGTTGTGATGCTGAATTTCAAAAGAATATGTCAGTTTATTCAAAATTATTTTATTTTTTTTCTGGTTGATTATGATTGTAATTCACTATGTTGCCTTTTCTCGTAACGGACCTCACGATGCAGAAACAGGAGAGGTAAGAACAGTTTTTACTTATTTAAGCAGGCAAAAATACAGCAAACAATAATCCCGCAAGGAAGGACTGGCATTTAAAGCTCTCTGATTAGCAGGTGAGCTTAATCAGCGCTCCTAGCAACCAGAGGTAACCAAGGATGGAAATGAGCGCTGAAAACAGCAATAAACACTAAACACAGGGAAACTACAACAAAACCCTAACATTATTTTTTATAACATTCTTTATTTTCATTCCCCACTTTCATATTTTTTTATACTTGAGCTTCTGTTTTTTTTTCCTTGGTTTCAAATATTTTTCTTTTCAGATGCAGACATTTGTGGCCGGATTTCTCGTGGTACCCCTGCCATCAACTGAGAGTTGCGTGGAACCATGAGGGACGGCTTAGCAAAAAGAATAGGCGGTGTCCTCTATCACGTTGCCTTCAGAAAACTAAGGAAGTAAGGAAATAGACAATTAAAATCAAAATTCTACACAAATAACCAAACAGCCACAATTAATTTATGGGAAAAGTAATGTACTCTTAGAAAGTCCACAATTTTTGGCATGTTGATGTTGTTTTGTTTTGTTCCGCTACACCGACTGTTCACTTTGCCCACTTCATTTAATTGTCTGTGTGCTATACGACTGAGTACAACAAATGTAGATAAATGTGTTATTGTTTGTGTCTGCGTGAATCTCCTAATTGTCTCCCAGCTATTTACAATAATCAAAAACACGGGTGCAGTAGGTATAAGTGCCTGTTACGTATGGGGGGTCGCAGCTTGCTGCAAGGTTTGTTCCCCCGGGATGCAGACGCACCACTCTGGACAGGACGTGCAGGTAGGAACATGATTTATTCTAAGAAATCGAAGAAGTACCAAAAACAGAAAACAAGCCAGAGGAAAAAACGTGCCGATCGCACTGGACGCTAGGGCTACCGCTTAGCATAGGCTAGAAGACAAGAGATACTCACGTAACCATACTTGCCAACCCTCCCGGATTTTCCGGGAGACTCCCGAAATTCAGCGCCTCTCCCGAAAACCTCCCGGGACAAATTTTCTCCCGAAAATCTCCCGAAATTCAGGCGGAGCTGGAAGCCACGCCCCCTCCAGCTCCATGCGGACCTGAGTGACGTGTCAACAGCCTGTATTCACGTCCGCTTTCCCACAGTATAAACAGCGTGCCTGCCCAAACATGTTATAACTGTAGAATGATCGAGGGCGAGTTCTTGGTTTCTTATGTGGGTTTATTGTTAGGCAGTTTCATTAACGTCCTTCCAGCACGGTAACAACACACAACAACAGCAGTCATGTTTTATTCTACCGTAAAGCAGTTTGTCTGCCGTAAACAGCAATGTTGTTGTAATATATTGAGTTGGAGGCAATAAACAGGCGAGGTGTTGAAGTACATCTCTTTACTGTAGACTTCAGAACAGACTCGCACACTTGACGTCAGGTGCGCAACACCACGTAAATCGTTGGCCAACCAAAAAGTAACCCCAGTACGCTATAGCCAACATTCATCAGGAGATGGTAACAGACAAACATAGATCACTCTATTACATTCCTCCCCTTTTAGAAATGTAGAAGTTACTCAAAATAAATAAACAACCCAACCAAAAAATGCAGCAGCTCAATTACAAAACTGTACTTAAGCCACATTCTTTTTTTTTTTTGGACTGAACTCTTAACCCTCATTTGTAAACAATAACATGCTTATTATACCAACAGTATTTGTACACCTTTAACCCAGATGTTTATACTGTCTTCAGAGATTCAGTTTTTTTGGTGGTACTCGTAACCTTTCTGGCTACCTGCGAAAGGGTGTTCAGCATGATTAGAAAAATAGTGACAGAGAATAGAAAAAGGATGGACAATTTAACCCTTAACTCAACAATGAGTAGATGAGTGTTATGTGTGTATATGTGTAAATAAATGAACACTGAAATTCAAGTATTTATTTTATTTATATATATATATATATATATATATATATATATGAAATACTTGACTTCTTGTTGTGATCCGCTGCCCGGATCATATTTTTTAATTACGTTTTCAAGATACTTGTGTTTTTGGTTAGTTTTGGACTCCTTGAGTACCTGTTTTGTACACCTGAGTTTGTTGCCATGGCTGCTTATTATTTTCACCTGCCGCGTTTGTTCCCGACACGCACCTGTTTGTCATCACTGACATTATTATTTAAGTCTGTCCTCCCTGTCATTCGTTCTGGCTTCGTAGTTTGTTTTCGTGCAACAGTTGACGACTTTTGTTCTGGCTCTGTACCTGTTAGCTTCCACGCTAAACTCCTTTTTTTACCTTCTAGCTCCCATGCTAGCTCTTTTAGTTTTTGCCTTATGTGCTATGAGCACCCTTTTCTTTATTCCAGTATAAGTTATTTATTAAATAAATACTTTCTTACCTGCACGCTGTGTCTGACGCCCGTCTGCATTCCTGAGAGAACGAACCCCGCATCACAATGCGCCCCGGTCGTCACACTTCTAGCTGTAAATATACTCCTCCCCTCTTAGCCACGCCCCCAACCACGACCCCCAACCCCCACCTCCCGAAATCGGAGGTCTCAAGGTTGGCAAGTATGCACGTAACTGTAGCATGAAGCAAACAAAGAAGCCAGGCCGACTGACCGGCAAGGGCAGGTTTAAATAATGCCTCTGATTAGTGCTCGGGAAACAGGTGAGCGTCCCGAACACCAATCAGAGACAGGTGGAAATAATAACTAACCATGGTGACTAAAAACAAACTCAAGGGTGAACAAAAACAGAAACTGAGGGAGTCCAAAACTAACTGAAAATACAAAACATGATCCGGGCCACGGTTCAAAACAGTGCAATGTTCTAAAATTAAGAATATATTTAAAATAATTACCATAGTGAATCGTAATTATATTGAACCCGAAAACTTGTTTTTATCTCGAATACTCTGATGTATTTTTAAAGTTCAACATCAAAACCAGATTTTTGAGTTTCAGAGTTTATTTTGTCAAGTGCAAAATTGTCTATGTCAGTCATGAATATACAGAACTCAAAACCAGTGAAGTTGGCACGTTGTGTAAATGGTAAATAAAAACAGAATACAATGATTTGCAAATCCTTTTCAACTTATATTCAATTGAATAGACTGCAAAGACAAGACATTTAACGTTCGAACTGGAAAACGGTGTTATTTTTTGCAAATATTGGCTGATTTGGAACTTGTTGCCTGCAACATGTTTGAAAAAAGCTGGCACAAGTGGCAAAAAAGACTGAGAAGGTTAAATAATGCTCATCAAACACTTATTTGGAACATCCCACAGGTGAACAGGCTAATTGGGAACAGGTGGGTGCCATGATTGGGTATAAAAACAGCTTCCATGAAATTCTCAGTCATTCACAAACAAGGACGGAGCGAGGGTCACCACTTTGTCAACAAATGCGTGGGCAAATTGTCGAACAGTTTAAGAACAACATTTCTCAACGAGCTATTGCAAGCAATTTAGGGATTTCACCATCCGCGGTCCGTAATATCATCAAAAGATTCAGAGAATCTGAAGAAATCACTGCACGTAAGCCATGATATTACAGACCTTCAATCCCTCAGGCGGTACTAAATCAAAAAGCGACATCAGTGTGTAAAGGATATCACCACATAGGCTCAGGAACACTTCAGAAAACCACTGTCAGTAACTACAGTTGGTCACTACATCTGTAAGTGCAAGTTAAAACTATACTATTCAAAGCGAAAGCCATTTATCAACAACACCCAGAAACGCCGCCGGCTTCGCTGGGCCCGAGCTCATTTAAGATGGACGCATGCAAAGTGGAAAAGTGTTCTGTAGTCTGACGAGTCCACATTTCAAATTGTTTTTGGGGAAACTGTGGACGTTGTGTCCTCCGGACCAAAGAGGAAAAGAACCATCCGGATTGTTATAGGCGCAAAGTTCAAAAGCCAGCATCTGGGATGGTATGGGGGTGTATTAGTGCCCAAGGCATGGGTAACTTACACATTTGTGAAGGCACCATTAATGCTGAAAGGTACATACAGGTTTTGGAGCAACATATGTTGCCATCCAAGCGACGTTATCATGGACGCCCCTGCTTATTTCAGCAAGACAATGCCAAGCCACGTGTATCAACATGCAAAATGCCCCTGTGTTGCCATTAAATTCGAAGTTAATGATTATTTGCAGAAAAAAAATTACGTTTCTCAGTTCGAACATTAAGTATCTTGCCTTTGCAGTCTATTCAATTGAATATAAGTTGAAAAGGATTTGCAAATCATTGTGTTCTGTTTTTATTTACCATTTACACAACGTGCCAACTTCACTGGTTTTTGTACATTTTTAGTCCAAACCCAGGATGTTTCGCTTGAGTTGTACTTTTTAGGACTCACAGTACATTACAAACATACTGTAAGATGTATTTACTGTGTGGAGAATGCCACAAGTGCCCAAAGACCAATATGTATCCATTTCTTATATATTTATGGTGTTCAAGGTGATGGACTACACTAGCTGATCACCAGTGCAAGGATAAAGCCTTCGCTCTTCACACAATGGACAATAGAACATTCCGTCCTACTGGCACTTACTCACACACAGCGGCTGTATGTTGAAACAGTTGGCGATAATTTACAGTATGGCTTGAATTTGCTGAGTTGCTTTCCTCTTATGTCTTCTCTCAAAACTTTAGTAGGAAACTGGATGGCAGAAACAACACAGAAATCAAAGCAATTCAATACTTTTTTCATACTTTCCATAATTATCATATGTGAATTGTGTGAATGCTCCAAAGCATTCACATATATGGTTTTCGACACCAAAATTCATCTATTTATTCTTTGTCTCCGAATTTTGGCGCTTTACCTTCAGCATTTTTCATCCCATTCAAATCGTTCCAACTTGACAAATTCCAACAATTCCCAGAGACATTTTTAAAACTTCCCCTAGTTCCACATTTTTCAACCGATGCAAACTATTCTACCTTTAACATATTTCACTCATCCTAGAAATTCATTTTTCCAAGTTCAAAAAAATTCCAGGAATTTCCAAAATTCCAGGAATTCCGTAACACTATTTCTCAATCAAAAATGTCTTGACCGATTTGAAAAATTCCAACACCAACCAACATTCACATATTTTAGCATTTTCCAAAAAAGTCCCTCTTTTTCCAAAATTCCCAAATTTCCATGAAATTCCCATTGCAAAGAATGGGAATTTTGTTCTAAGTCTTTTTTTCCCAGATATCCTAGATTTCCCAGTTTTCAGGGACATGTCCCCCATTCAAAATGAATTATCCATTTTTCAACCAATTCAAACCACTCATCCTGGACATTCAAACTACCACTTTTCCAAGTTCAAAAAAAATTCCAGGAATTCCTAGAATTCCCCTTTTTTTCAAACCCCTTTTTCTGTCGACTACTCCTTCCACATTTTTCAACCCACTTCAACCGTTCCACTGTCAAAACATTCCTCTTAATCAGGACAAAAAACAAAGTTGTTTTTGAACTGGAAACGTTTTCTCGAAATACCAGGAATTCCGTAATACCATTTTTCAATTAAAAATGTTACTACTTGAACATTTCTGGACCGATTTGAAAAATTCCAACACCAACCAACCACTCATTCAGAACATCCACATGTTTTAGCATTTTCAAAAAATGTCCCTTTTTTCTCACAATTTCCAAATTTCCATGTAATTACAATTGAAAAGATTGGGAAATGTTTGTTTTTTTAAGTTTCACAACTTCCACATTTTTTATCCGATTCAAACTGTTCCAACTTCAAAATATTCAGCTTGTTCAGAAAATGTGTGCTCCTTTTCAACAATTACAAAAAAAAAAATCCTGGATTTCCCAGTTGTTTTTTGAACTAGAAACGTTTTCCCGAAATTCTAGGAATTCCGTAATACCATTTCTAAATAAAAAATTTTACTACTTCAACATTTCTTGACCCATTTGAAAAATTCCAACGCCAACCATTCAGATCATTCACATGTTTTAGCATTTTCAAAATAATTCTCTCTTCTCCCAAAATTCCCAAATTCCCATGTAATTCCCATTGAAAAGAATGGGAATGTTTGTCTAAGTTCCACAACTACCACAATTTTAATCCGATTCAAACCGTTCCAACTTCAATATATTCAGCCTGTTCAGGAATTGTGTTCACCTTTTCAACAATTATAAAAAACATTCCCGGATTTCCTTGAATTCCCAGTTTCAAGGGGCATTGTCCCCATTTAAAACTAATTATTCATTATTCAACCAATTCAAACCATTACACTTCAACACATTCAATTCATCCTGGAAATTCAAACAACCATTTTTCCATATTCAACACATTTTCAGGAATTCCTGTTTTTTTCAAACCTTATTTCCAAACTGTTTTTAGTGCGATGACAAAAACCCAAGTTGGTTTAAGGACTTGAAAAATTCCCGGTTTTCCCGAAAATCCGCAATACCATTGTTCGATTAAAAAACTGTTACTACTTCAAAATTTCATGACCGATTTAAACAATTCCAACACTAACTAATTCAGCTCATTCAGAACATTCATGCTCCTAATAATTTTCAAAAGAATCCCTCTTTTCCGCAAAATTGCCAAATTTCCAGGAATTTCCCATTGAACTTAATGGGGCATTTTTCCAAGTTGAACAATGCCCACATTTTTCAACATATTCAAACCATTCCTACATCAACACATTCAACTCATCCTAGACTTTCAAACTAACACTTTCCCAAGTTCCAAACCAAATTCTGGCTTTCCTGGAAAATCTAACTCTTCAACATTCAATCTATTCTTACATGCATACTACATTCTATGAGCATTTCAGTTCAACTTCAGAATTGGAGCATTCACACGCAATTCCTTCAGGAATTGCCTCATCTAGTTACATTTGATATACTGTATATCAAGTATTCACATTTGGTTAATTAATGAACAGTGTGAATAATTCATTTTCATTGTAATTTATTTATTCATATTCTGATTGAATAATTGTTTGTATACTTCTTATCTTGTCCAGGGTCATGGGATAGACACACAACTATGCACACTGCTTTGCCATTTTTTTTTTGTTCTGCTGTTCTGGATATAAAAACTATAGAGCAGGGATATTCAACTAAGTTGTGGTCTGGGCCACATTTCCAGAAAGGTAAGAACCGGTGGGCTTAACGTCTTCCTTACTATCAATCTTAAATGTCATATTCCGAAGAACCAGCTTCCTCTACTGTAGACTTTTGGTTTTGGTCTATTTATTTAGTCGGACTTACAGGAGCGTACTGTTATTTTTAAAAGGGGAACCACACTTTTTGGGGAATTTTTCCTATTGTTTACAATACTTATGAGGGACGAGAAGACTAAAGTTATGTGTGTTTTTTTTGCATCCTAATTTGAAATAATCGGCTCATTCTAGGTGGCTAGCAATGCACCTAATTGGAGCAATCAGTTCTACCTTTAAAATTTTTTAAAAATGCATTCAAAAACCATCAAAATACTTAAATTACGTTCTGTAACCTGTATAAGTACCAAACTGTAGCGACGGCATGCTATGGTGTTATCCGTAAGCTACGGCAAGAGGTAAGCTAGCTTCTACATCAGCAGCTGAATGGCTTTTGAGTTTGTAATGCAAAACATAATGCAATAGGACAAAAATCTGTACTGACCGAAAAACATGAACAATCATATTACAGTATCTGTAAAGTATTAGCCCACATTTCAT
The DNA here is from genome assembly GCF_033978685.3 of Nerophis lumbriciformis. Classification (NCBI taxonomy): domain Eukaryota; kingdom Metazoa; phylum Chordata; class Actinopteri; order Syngnathiformes; family Syngnathidae; genus Nerophis; species Nerophis lumbriciformis. Next base: position 14,599,457 of record NC_084562.2, on the reverse strand, counting down.
GTTTTGTTTGTACACAGCTAGCTCGACATTGTATATACCGGTAGTTGTAATAACAAGCAAAACGTGCTGCATGTATTTTTCAGGTTTGTTTTTGGTAAGCACTCCATTTATGTCAGCATTTCTTGGCTCCAAGTGCCACATTCACACCGTAAAGTCACGCCGACCTTTCAGTCTCTCTTTGTGCTCACTTCTATAACCAGCAGATCATCATACTTTAATTCAGCTTCAAAAAGATACGGTTGTAAATCCTCATTTGTCCAAAAAATAGCAATCTACGTTGTCTGTTACCAAGTCTGCCATGATTAGAAAACACTCACGTTTGTTTCCGGAAGTAGGAACACACATTTGTTGCTGGAAGTCGGAAGTGCGCTGCTATGGAAACGGAGCTGAATGCGCTAAGGAAATGCTTAGCAATGCTTAAAATGGCCAAAATACTGTAAATATTACATATTTTTATGAACATGTCTCTTACTACATTATATATCTACCTGAAGTGTGTATATAAAAGGTTGATGGAGGGTTTTGAAGTTATTTTAGAGGGCTTTGAAGGCTACAATGATGACTCCCATTATTTGCATTTTGCAAGTGGTTTTTTTTATCATCTTTAGAATCCTAAAAAAGAAACAGATTGTGAACGACAGGCAAAATTCTAAGAAAACAAAGTGCAGTTCCCCTTTAAAGGGGAACATTATCACCAGACCTATGTAAATGTCAATATATACCTTGATGTTGCAGAAAAAAGACCATATATTTTTTTAACCGATTTCCTAACTCTAAATGGGTGAATTTTGGCGAATTAAACGCCTTTCTAATATTCGCTCTCGGAGCGATGACGTCACAACGTGACATCACATCGGGAAGCAATCCGCCATTTTCTCAAACACCGAGTCAAATCAGCTCTGTTATTTTCTGTTTTTTCGACTGTTTTTCGTACCTTGGAGACATCATGCCTCGTCGGTGTGTTGTCGGAGGGTGTAACAACACGAACAGGGACGGATTCAAGATGCACCAGTGGCCCAAAGATGCGAAAGTGGCAAGAAATTGGACGTTTGTTCCGCACACTTTACCGACGAAAGCTATGCTACGACAGAGATGGCAAGAATGTGTGGATATCCTGCGACACTCAAAGCAGATGCATTTCCAACGATAAAGTCAAAGAAATCTGCCGCCAGACCCCCATTGAATCTGATGGAGTGTGTGAGCAATTCAGGGACAAAGGGCCTCGGTAGCACGGCAAGCAATGGCGGCAGTTTGTTCCCGCAGACGAGCGAGCTAAACCCCCTGGATGTCTTGGCTCACACCGTCCCTTATGCCACCGAAGATGATCAAGAGAGGAATATCGACCCTAGCTTCCCTGGCCTGCTGACATCAACTCCAAAACTGGACAGATCAGCTTCAGGAAAAGAGCGCGGATGAGGGTATGTCTACAGAATATATTAATTGATGAAAATTGGGCTGTCTGCACTCTCAAAGTGCATGCTGTTGCCAAATGTATTTCATATGCTGTAAACCTAGTTCATAGTTGTTAGTTTCCTTTAATGCCAAACAAACACATACCAATCGTTGGTTAGAAGGCGATCGCCGAATTCGTCCTCGCTTTCTCCCGTGTCGCTGGCTGTCGTGTCGTTTTCGTCGGTTTCGCTTGCATACGGTTCAAACCGATATGGCTCAATAGCTTCAGTTTCTTCTTCAATTTCGTTTTCGCTACCTGCCTCCACACTACAACCATCCGTTTCAATACATGCGTAATCTGTTGAATCGCTTAAGCCGCTGAAATCCGAGTCTGAATCCGAGCTAATGTCGCAATAGCTTGCTGTTCTTTCCGCCATGTTTGTTTGTGTTGTCACAGGAAAATGGACGGGTGTATATAACGATGGTTAAAATCAGGCACTTTGAAGCTTTTTTTAGGGATATTGCGTGATGAGTAAAATTTTTAAAAAAACTTCGAAAAATAAAATAAGCCACTGGGAACTGATTTTTAATGGTTTTAACCATTCTGAAATTGTGATAATGTTCCCCTTTAAGGACCTTCTGCAAAAAAAAAAAATGGTCAAAGATCATCTCTGCGACAGCAATCTAGTGTTTTTAAAAATCCGCTGCTAACATTTTTTGAACCGAACTCCACCAGTTGAAAAGCCCAAATGATGAAAAAGAGAGGACCTAAGAAGGAACCTTGAGGAACACCACTGGTATAACTAAATCAGTTGAACGAATGATAACTGACTGCACCAGAAATGAACAAGCTTCAGCAACACCTTTACGTAAAAAAAATGTGTGATTGCCAAAAAAAGGAGAAGACTTTCAAAGGTTCCTTGAGGAACGAATCAGTTATATAAATCACAAGTGTGGACCCTAGGGTTGGGATGTAACAATACACGTTAATAATGATAAACTCGGTCAAACTCCCGTCGATTATTATTACCCTATTAAATAAAAATTATCAAAAAAACGTGATTTATTACCAAACTTTGACCAACTAGCTAGCTATCTTAAATGCTATCCTAAAAACAAAAGACATTACCGTTTTTCCCAATTAAGAAGTGTCGTACCCCCAATCTAAACGTGTGTACAATTCAGGCTGGTATCGGCAATACTGGTCTGATACTGATACTCGGTGCAAATGTACTTAATGTGCCTGGTAACATTTTAAAAGTAGTGTATTTCAAGTGTTCAATCATTATCAAACAATGCAAAATCACAGGGCGAAACAAAGAATGGCATTATTCTGTACTGAATGTGTTATCTTTTTATGTTCCACTTTGTATTTAGTGTCTCTGAATAGCCTACAATCAAAAGGATACATTTGCATGCTGTTTAATAATACTGAGTGACTCATTTTGATTGCCAGTCTTTTTTTTTTTTGCTTGCGCATCACGTCCTTACTGTACCTGGGCAGAAGAAACGGTGTGTTCCTGATGATCAGGAGTCGGCAACTAAAATGTTGAAAGAGCCATTTTTGGACCAAAAATAACAAAACAAAATCTGTCTGGAGCTGCAAAAAATCCTTATATAAGTGTTATAATGGGGGTAACACATGATGTAAGTGTCTATATTAGCTTAGCCTACTATCAAAGCCTGATGCAAATCTTCGTTGACAGAAATGTGATATTTAAATTTTCATTCTACACATTTTTGCAACATTGGAAATCATTAGTAAAATGGAGGTTTCTCACAGGATGAGATAACTTCTGGAAATTACTAGCTCAGAATGGCCAAAGGTATAGATGTGTGTGTCCAAGTTAAAGGAAACGGCAGGTTGCCTTCTTCTAATGGATTTATTACAATCTTTGCAAGCTGGGTAACGTTTGCTGTGGTCTGGAACAACATGGTACACAAACAACCATCGGAAATGCAGCCAATATTACATACAGATAATGTGTCATGAGACATGCAAATATAAATCAAATACACATAAGTGAAATAAATTAAATGAGCTCAAATGTACCTACAAACGAGGCATAGTGATGCAATATGTACATACAGCTAGCCTAAATAGCATGCTAGCATCGATTAGCTTGCAGTCATGGATTGACCAAATATGCCTGAGAAGCACTCCAGCAAATCAATAAAATCATTAAAGCTCACCTTTGTGCATTCATGTATAGCATAAAACGTTTGGTGGACAAAATGAGACAAAGAAGGTGCAGAAGGTCCTTAAAGGGGAACATTATCACAATTTCAGAAGGGTTAAAACCATTAAAAATCAGTTCCCAGTGGCTTATTTTATTTTTCAAAGTTTTTTTCAAAATTTTACCCATCACGCAATATCTCTAAAAAAGCTTCAAAGTGCCTGATTTTAACCATCGTTATATACACCCGTCCATTTTCCTGTGACGTCACATAGTGAAGCCAACACAAACAAACATGAGACAAAGAAGGAATGGCATAAAACGCGGCTTTCTGTGGCAGCGTCGGAGAAAGTTATCCATGTAAACAAACTACGATGAGTTCAAGGATCGCTGAAATTAGTAGGACAAAAACGGTGCTTGGCAAATACTCTCATCAGTGAAGCATGCTTAATACAAACAGTGGGATTTCTAACAATTAGGAAGGTTTGTGTCATGTTTGTTCTCCTACAGAAAGTATATGAAAACAAAAAATATATTATTTTCTTCATCTTTTTTTCATTTTCACACATCTCTGAAAGAGGTCGAGCGAGCCACTAGGGCGGCGCTAAGTTACTGACCCCCGCTAATGATGATATACCTTATCTTATATACCGTATTTTTCGGACTATAAGTCGCAGTTTTTTTCATAGCTTGGCCGAGCTCCAGTGCATTTTATATATGTTTTTTTCCTTCTTTATTATGCATTTTCGGCAGGTGCGACCTATACTCCGAAAAATACGATAACTAAAGTATCAGAAGTATCAATATTTTGATCTGAGTATCGATATTAGAGCATAAAGATCTAATATTGGCTGTGCCTAATAAAAACAAAGTGATCGATCGACACTCGACAGTGTCAAGTTGAAATCTACAATCTATGCTACAACATGCACGGGTGGGATTTAGGGCCACAAAGCCTCGATGGAGCCATTGGGCCAAAGAGCTTTGACCAATAAGCCACTGACTGGGCCAATCAATCGTCAACTCTTGGTCTCTTGTGTTGTGTATGGAGCAGCCTGGGAGAGTTACCATAGTTACAAGGCGCGCCGCAGCAAAATAAATAAACCGATAAATGGCCGTCCAGATCGGCGGACCATTGTTGAGACCCAACCCGCCCCCCACTGTGAAAACTCCCATTACGTCCGATGGCCAGACCACCCCTGAATGTGGGTTTACCTGCAGTTAACCCATGCAAACACAAGAACATTCAAACCCACAACCTCCTGCCTGTAAGGCAGCTAATTATATTGCTACATTTGTTTGGCACAAAACCCTTTGTTATTGGTATGGAAAGGCTGTTTATGGTGGAAATGACTAACGTTAGAGTGTCCGCCCTGAGATCGGTAGGTCGAGTCAAACCAAAGACGATAAAAATGGGACTCATTACCTCCCTGCTTGGCACTCAGCATCAAGGGTTGGAATTGGGGGTTAAATCACCAAAAAATGATTCCCGGGCGCGACCACCGCTGCTGCTTACTGCTCCCCTCACCTCCCAGCGGGTGATCAAGGGTGATGGGTCAAATGCAGAGAATAATTTCACCACACCTAGTGTGTGTGTGTGTGACAATCATTGGTACTTTAACTTTTTTAACTTAACTTTGTCACTTCATTTAAAAGTCGACAAGTTATTTGTATTTCAAGAGTTTTGAGTACTGCGATGAGGTGGTGAATGGTATTTCTTTTTCTTTTTTCTTTTTTTTTTTTGTCATAAACAAATAAAATCATGCGTGTTACAGACTGTATCCCTGCAGACTGTATTGACTGTATTCAGGGGCGTCACTAGCTTTTAAGGACAGGGGGGGCTTAGCCCCCAGGAGATGCACCGGACGCGAGCGAACGTAGCGCAGGAGCACAAAATTTCACAAACGGCTAACAAAGACTTAGAAATGATTCATTGTTTTTAGTATTATTTAAAAAATGCACGGGACACAATGAAATGCTCCCTGGGACGATGGCTTTTAACCATTTTTTTTCTTTTTCTTTTAATGTATTTATTAATTTGACATTTTATATTAAATGTCTTGGTTTTTCCTCCCTCTGAAAATCCTATGAAATGTTTAACAAGCCATTCTATAACAATACAACAGCTATTAATGTAACAATACAATAAAACAAATATATTTAATGTTTTTTTCATTGTTTTAACATTAGACTAATGTATATTACTTTATATAGATTCTACAAGAGTGATGTGGGCATTTTCTATATGAACAAGTCCAAGGACCGCAGGCAAGGTCGCAGAGAAAATGCGGACTGGATTTTGAGGGATGTGGGCATTTTCTATATGAACAAGTGGAATGGATTGGATACCGACACACTAAAGGGGCTCTCTCCCTTAAAGTACCAATGATTGTCACACACACACACACACTAAGTGTGGTGAAATGTGTCCTCTGCATTTGACCCATCCCCTTGTTCACCCCCTGGGAGGTGAGAGGTGAGGGGAGCAACGGGCAGCAGCGGTGCCGCGCCCAGGAATAATTTTTGGTGATTTACGCCATGAAGTGAGGGGAAACTGAGTGAATAATGACAGGTTATATGATTAATTTATTTAAACTCATATTCGGGCCACTTTATAATGAATATGTCGGCATGTATTTGTTAAAAAAAAAAATATATATATATATATATATATATATATATATATATATATATATATATATATATATATATATATATATATATATATATATATATATATATATATATATATATATAGATGTATATGTATATATATATATATATATATATACATAACACCAAATTATTTAGGGGGGCTTAAGAACATTTAAAATAGGCCTAACAACGGCAATGACTCTATTGATCTATAATAACAGAAAGAAACAACCCTTCTGTGCGAATGAGTGTGAATGAGTGTGAATGAGTGTGGGGAAGGGAGTTTTTTGGGTTGGTGCACTAATTGAAAGTGTATCTTGTGTTTTTAATATTGATTTAATAAAAAAAAGAAACACTTTTTATTTTTTATTTTTTTTTTTAATTTCTTGTGCGGCCCCGTACCAATCGATCCACGGACCGGTACCGGGCCGCGGCTCGGTTGTTGGGGACCACTGGTCTACATAACATGTAATGGTGATTCTTTGGTCAAAATGTTGCATAGATTATGTTTTACAGATCTTCTTCAGGATGCGCCGTTTTGTGGGCGGTCTTATTTACGTGGCTCACCTTCGGCAGCGTCTTCTCCTCGTCATCTTCGTTGTAGCGGTGTAGCGTGCAAGGACGGGAGTGGAAGAAGTGTCAAAAGATGGCGCTAACTGTTTTAATGACATTCAGACTTTACTTAAATCAATAACGGAGCAGCATCTCCTCATCCGTGGCTCAACAATGCAACATCAACGCCGGAAATGTGTCCCGTGAAAAACCGTCCGACCGGAACCCTCTAATAACTAAAGTTCCTTGGGTGAATAATGTAAACTCACTATACCGGTATGTTTTAGCACTTTCATGGCAAGTTTACTGACAGATATAAGTAAGAAGTTGACGCTACTTTATATTAGAAATGGCAACAACGGAAGATGAATGCCATATAAGAAGGTAGAGAAAAAAAAAGAAGCTTATGACTACGGAGTCGGCACGGACTACAAATGCGGACGCGCGCACGTTTTCAGGACTTATGCAGATCCCAAATACACATCAGCAGGTACCTGAAGGTAAGAAAAGTTGGTTTTGCATAATATTGCGAAACAAAACGCCAGATAATATGTCTGGGGTGCCATTTTGCGGTCCTTATACACACACCATAATAATACTCGTATGTTTAATGCGCCGACAATCCATCAAGCGGTGCGGCTTCATAGCTTACCGAAGTCATACTAAAAACATTTTGATAGATTTTTGAGCGCCGTGTGCAATGTTCTATATTCTCAATGGAACATTTAAAGTTTAGGTGTTGTTTACTGCCATCAAATTGCACTCTACACGTGTCTCTTATGTATGACTGCCATCTACCCGTCACAGTTATCGTCACACCATGGACCAAATATAATTGCTTCGAGGTCGGTAAGTACAACCAGAATTATGCCGTACATTGGGCGCACTGGGTTATACAGCGCACTGTCGATTTTTGAGAGAAAATATTTTAAGTGCGCCCTATGGTACGAAAAATACGGTAGTGGTATAAAAATCGTTTCACACAAATACGTTTATAAAAATGTTGTTATGGAGTGTTCTAAATAAAATTCTGCTAAGGGCCCCTATTTACATCCGAATATCTCGTTTAGTCCAAAACATGCATCAAATTAAATTACCAGTATATTTTGAGTGATATAGTATTACAATTGTTTCACACAACGGGGGTTTCCGTATAAAAGTATGCTTAGGGCTCCAATTCAGCTAAGAACAGTCCTGGTATTAATAATGGTAGGGGGATTATTGTAACACATTTTAGCCAGTTCAGGCACTTCCCCACTCAATCAATACTTTAAATAACCAATTACACATCCAGAACCAAACAAGCTATTGAAAATACATTTGGTTCTGTTGGGAAGCCTCCTATCAATCCGAAATGCTTTTTGTGTTAGTTTACATCACAATCTCAGCCCCTTTTAACGTCTCCTCTATTCCCCAAGATCCCGTACTGGCATTTCCCCGATTGCCTCGCTGTCACAGTAAATATCACATGCATCTGCAGTAGCTGCTGGAGACATTCCATGTGAAAAAGTGAGATTCTTGGATTTGCAAGTGGATTGGATAGTGTCAACATGCATTAGAGTGAGGGTAATTGGGATTGAGCGCTAATAGACTCTTGGACAAATTGGAAAAACACTCCAGTGGTTAAAAGCAGAGAGAAGACTTTCGCAGATAGCAAAAGGCTAAAACCGTGCAAAAAGTCTCTGGGTGTCCCAGACAAAAATACACAGGGGGCCCATCCCGTGTAATAAATATTCTGAAACCAATAACACATTTTTAATACAAACCTTCAACAGATACTATCTTTTCAGTGTAAAAATATACACATATATGTACAATCACAATTCTTAAGAACAAAATATATATATATATATACATATTTATATATATATATATATATATATATATATATATATATATATATATATATATATATATATATATAAATACATTTGTTTTTGTTTTATATATATATATATATATATATACAGTATTTTTCATTTAAGTAATATGGCGATCCCGAACAGGATACGCGGTAGAAAATGGATGGATGGATGGAAATTTATCAAAGCAGTTTATTTATTTTATGGAGGAATGTAGAACTGACATCCAATGTTATTAAAATCAAGAATTTTTTTTAATTGAGAATCTATTTTGAATTGAATCGTTACCCCCAAGAATCGAATTGTGTGATGCCCAAACATTCACAGCCCTAATGTGTTTGTGTGTGTATGTAAGAATATATATATATATATATATATATATATATATATATATATATATATATATATATATATATATATATATATATACACACACATGTACACATAAATACATACATGTATATAGATAAATATATATATATATATATATGTATATATGTATATATGTGTGTGTGTGTGTGTATGTATACACATAGATACATACATACATACATACATACGTACGTACGTACGTACGTATATATGTATATATATATATATATATATATATATATATATATATATATGTGTGGGAAAAAAATCACAAGACTATTTCATCTCTACAGGCCCGTTTCATGAGGGGGGGTACCCTCAATCGTCAGGAGATTTTAATGGGAGCATTCGCATACCATGGTTTATATAGGGCACAGAGTGGGTGGGTACAGGCTGGCCTAGGGGCGTGGTGATTGGCTCATGTGTTACCTAGGAGGTGTTTCCGTCTATGGCGGCATGTTGTTACAATTTCGCTGCGCTTGTTGAGGGATGACAGGTCTGGACGGTAAATAATAAACAGTTTCTCTTTCAAGCATAGGTTGCATCTTTTATTACCACTATTGTAAGGTGTGCTGGATGCAAGAATTTGCCATGTTATTGAATATTCAACATTATTGTCTTTGAGGTCCCAAATGTGTTTGCTGAGTTCTGTGGTATTTCGCAGGTTTTTGTTCCTGAAAGAAGCCTTGTGATTGTTCCATCTGGTTTTGAATTCTCCCTCGGTTAATCCTACATATGTGTCGGATGTGTTAATGTCCTTGCGTATTACCTTAGATTGGTAAACAACTGATGTTTGTAAGCACCCCCCGTTGAGAGGGCAATCAGGTTTCTTTCGACAATTACATCCTTTGTTGGTTTTGGAGTCGCTCTGTCTGAGGGCCGACGGCTCATTTGCAATTGTTTTGTTGTGGTTTGAGATGATTTGTCGTATATTGTTCATGCAGCTGTAGCTCAATTTAATGTTGTTCTTATTGAATACTTTTCTTAGGATGTTGTCTTTGGGAAAGTGTTTGTCAATCAGATTGAGGAATTTGTGTCCAATGTTCGTTGAGACGTTTTTGCTGTATGGGGGGTTGTACCAGATGATGTCGTTCCGTTTTCTGTTCTTTTTTGGCTGGTTTCCTGGCGTGGGTTCATAGGTGAGGGTGAAATTGTATCCGCTTTCATCAAGGGCTTTTTGGTACAGGGGGGTTGCTTGGTCAAATTCAGTTTTGCTAGATGACAGCATCGATAGCCTTTTATTGATTCCGGTAGGTATTCTTTTCGTGGTGGTGGGTGGGTGGTTGCTGTCATGGTGCACGTATTGGAGTGTTGTGTTGGGTTTCGTGAATGGTTGGTAGCTGTTATTTCTCAGGTTGAAAGTGACGTCAAGGAAGTTGACGGTTTGCTTGTTGGCTTCAATCGTGATCCGTAGGCCGTTCTCTTTGAAAATTTGGCATATGCGCTTCTTGGTATTCTCGCTGCTCCTTGGCGAGGCGCGACACACTGCCAGTCCGTCATCACGGTAAATACCAAGGTTCAGATTGAGGCTAGCGAGCTGGGAAAGGAGGAAACTCCCAACGAGTTCACACGTTTCTGCTCCGTCAAAACTTCCCATAGTGACGTCAAATGTTGCATTGTTCTTTTTTTGCCATGGTGTACTGTTGTGGATGAGAATGGAGTTTTTTGCGTGGATGATGATGTTTCTTTCGTTGCCTGTGATTGAGTCGTAGTCTGAGGCGAAGTCTAGTGCTTGTGTCAGTAGGTCTTGCGTGATGGAAGGGTAAAATTCCTCGATATCAAAGGAGATAAAGTTGTGCTGTTGTTTGTCTTGGATGTTGTTGAACCATTTGATTACTGCTGCTGTATTTCTCCATTGGTTGAGTGGTGTTTTGTCCTTGATTTTTGTGTTGACTCTGTCCAGGATTATTTTGCTGATTTTTCCTATTTCAGATTTATTTTCAGATTTAGTTGGGTTTATTAGTTTTATATATATATATATATATATGTATATATATATATATATATATATATATAGTTATATATATATATATATATATATATATATATATATATATATATATATATATATATATATATATATATATATATATATATATATATATATATATATATATATATATATACACACACACACACATACATACATACATATATATATATATATATATATATATATATGCATCCATCCATTTTTTACCGCTTGTCCCTCTCGGGGATGCTGGAGCCTATCTGCCTATCTCAGCTGCATTCGGGTGGTAGGCGGGGTACAAGGGACAAGTCGCCACCTCATCGCAGTATATGTACATATATATATATATATATATATATATATATATATATATATATATATATATATATATATATATATATATATATTTTTTTTTTTATTTTTTTTTTTATTTATTTATTTATTTATTTATTTTTTTTTATTTTATTTATTTATATATGTGCATGTATCTATATATATGTATATGTATCTATATATATGTATATGTAACTATATATATGTATATGTGTCTATATATATGTATATATATGTATATGTAGATATATATATATATATATATATATATATATATATATATATATATACATATATATGTATGTTTTTGTATGTGTATGTGTATATATATATATATATACATACATATATATATATATATACTGTATGTATATATATATATATACATATATGTATGTTTTTGTATGTGTATGTATATATATATATATATACATACATATATATATACTGTATATATATATATATATATATATATATATATATATATATATATATATATATATATATATATATATACTGTATATATATATATATATATATATATATATATATATGTATATATATATATATATATATATATATATATATATATATAGATATATAGATATAGATATAGATATATATATATATATATATATATACACATATATATATATGTATGTTTATGTATGTGTATGTATATATATGTATGTATATACTGTATATATATATATATATATATATATATATATATATATATATATATATATATATATATATATATATATGTATATATATATATATATATATATATAAAGGCTGTGAATCTTTGGGCACCACACAATTTGATTTGATTCTATTCTTTGGGGTAACGATTTGATTCAGAATCGATTTTCGAATCAAAACGATTCTCGATTCAAAATCAACTCGTTTACATAATAATGGGTGAAAGTTCTATGATTAACTACATTCCTTCATAAAATAAATAAACAGTTGTGATACATTTCTATATTACTTAAAAGAAAACTGATTTTGTATAGTAAATTTCGATCCAAACTTTTAATAAAGTCAAATACAAATAAAGCAACAGGACAAGTATCCCCCACTTCTCTTTTCTGAAGTAAATATGTACAGCAGATATGGGCATTTTTTTAAAATTTACAATATGATTTGCCTGTGTGGCTGGACATGGGCTGATTGAAACAATAAAAACAAATGCATTTTAAATTACCCTTTTTTTTTTAAATCAATTAAGATTTGTTACAAATAATTTAAATATATATAAATGTATACACACAGACACCGGCCCCTAGACTCAGATGAATGTGTACCTACCAATGTGGCCCTGCAAGCCAACACAATCGCCCTGGTCTGCTATAAGGAGTCCTGTACGAGCTGAATGGAATTGAAAGTATTGAATCCCAGCTTATATGCACACACTTGTAGGAAAGTCTGCAGAGCTTTACCCAACTCATTAAATGATAAAACTAACACCGAAGGTATAATGAAACAAACACAATATTTATGTTTCATTCAATGTATGCTGCACCTCTTGACAGTCAGCACGAAAGACACAAAGCTGTAATAATTTAATTACAGTGTCTGAATACCAAGAGAGAGAAATAATAATTTTGTTCTCACTGATTTTTTAAATATGCTGTCCCTGTTTGCAAAGGCATTCATCTCCCTCCACAAATATTATCTGTATTATTCAAATTTGTTCATCAATAGAACTGGCTAGGCCTCTCCAGGATCTGAATTTGCTTCTCCCTGAGCCAGTCCTTTGTTGCTTTAGTCTTATGTTTTGGGTGATTGTGGTGCTGGAAGACCCATCTATGACCAATCTTTGAATGCTTCTCATCCAAGGTTCTACGATCCATGACTGTTCATGGCCCCATGAACATGGTGAAGTATTCCAGTACACTTAGCAGAGGAAAAAACCCTGAAGCAGAATGTTTGGATCTCCATGGTTGACAATTAGGATGGGGTTTTTGAGTTTATATTCCGCATGTTTCTACTTCCAAACATAGCCAGTAGAGTCGATGCTAGAGAGCTTGATTATGAGCTCATCTGGCCACAACACTTCAACCAAGAGTCTGAATTATTCAGGTTTTCACTGGCAAAATTCCAATAGTCCTAAACATTTTCCTTGTTGAGCAAAGGAAGCTTGAGTAAGTTGCACAAAACAAATCCATTATATTACAGGGGGTTTTTTTCCTGCTGACTGTGTTCTCAAGTCCCTTGAGATCATAAACAAGCTCTTACAGTGTAATTCTGGGTTGATCTCTCACATTTCTCAGACTCCTACTTAGCCAACCAAGTGCAAATCATCGGAGCAAAGGGGCAATCACTTATTATCATCGGGATGGATTATGCCCTCACCCACCTGGAGACCGTGGAGAGTGTGGTGAGAGTCATGTTCTTTGACTGCTCCGTGGTCATGGAATAACTAATATCTGAGGTTACTTGAGCTGATCACTTTGGGGAAATTTCAGGCCATTTTATAGGATCGGGAAACTGTTTCTACTGGGCAATAGACTTGTTTTTAATTAACTTACAGAAGGATCTGAGGTTACTTGAGCGGATCACTTTGGGGAAATTTCAGGCCATTTTATAGGATCGGGAAACATGGAAAAGGAATAAGTTTCCCATGTACCCAAAAAAACAGGACAAAGAACAACAAATTGTGTTCTTTTGTTAAAAAAATAGTTACTGAGCAACCAGTGTTGCACTGATTAGCACTGACTGTAGAGTAACTACGATCAAAGTATTGGACAGGATGTCGGAAATGTGTAATAAAGTTGTACTTTATATATGAAAAAAATGGGCATACAAAACGATCCTTTTATCTTGTTATCTGTCGTTCATTCATTCACCCGTAGGCTCGTAATCCTCGATCTCAACAACCACAATGCACCTGCTCCCGGTCTTTTTAACATCCGGTTTGCTGCAATGAATTGTGGAACATGCAGTATTTTAGTTAACCCTTTGTTAGGCTATTGAGTAGAAAACAACTCAATTCAGTGTCAGTGTTTCTCAAATAATCAATATCAAATACATGTATAACTCAAATCAATTCCCTTTTAAAGGGGAACATTATCACCAGACCTATGTAAGCGTCAATATATACCTTGATGTTGCAGAAAAAAGACCATATATTTTTTTAACTGATTTCCGAACTTTAAATGGGTGAATTTTAGCGAATTAAACGCCTTTCTAATATTCGCTCTCGGAGCGATGACGTCACAACGTGGCGTCACATCGGGAAGCAATCCGCCATTTTCTCAAACACCGAGTCAAATCAGCTCTGTTATTTTCCGTTTTTTCGACTGTTTTCCGTACCTTGGAGACATCATGCCTCGTCGGTGTGTTGTCGGAGGGTGTAACAACACGAACAGGGACGGATTCAAGTTGCACCAGTGGCCCAAAGATGCGAAAGTGGCAAGAAATTGGACGTTTGTTCCGCACACTTTACCGACGAAAGCTATGCTACGACAGAGATGGCAAGAATGTGTGGATATCCTGCGACACTCAAAGCAGATGCATTTCCAACGATAAAGTCAAAGAAATCTGCCGCCAGACCCCCATTGAATCTGCCGGAGTGTGTGAGCAATTCAGGGACAAAGGACCTCGGTAGCACGGCAAGCGATGGCGGCAGTTTGTTCCCGCAGACGAGCGAGCTAAACCCCCTATCGACCCTAGCTTCCCTGGCCTGCTGACATCAACTCCAAAACTGGACAGATCAGCTTTCAGGAAAAGAGCGCGGATGAGGGTATGTCTACAGAATATATTAATTGATGAAAATTGGGCTGTCTGCACTCTCAAAGTGCATGTTGTTGCCAAATGTATTTCATATGCTGTAAACCTAGATCATAGTTGTTAGTTTCCTTTAATGCCAAACAAACACATACCAATCGTTGGTTAGAAGGCGATCGCCGAATTCGTCCTCGCTTTCTCCCGTGTCGCTGGCTGTCGTGTCGTTTTCGTCGGTTTCGCTTGCATACGGTTCAAACCGATATGGCTCAATAGCTTCAGTTTCTTCTTCAATTTCGTTTTCGCTACCTGCCTCCACACTACAACCATCCGTTTCAATACATGCGTAATCTGTTGAATCGCTTAAGCCGCTGAAATCCGAGTCTGAATCCGAGCTAATGTCGCTATAGCCTGCTGTTCTTTCCGCCATGTTTGTTTGTGTTGGCTTCACTATGTGACGTCACAGGAAAATGGACGGGTGGTTATAACGATGGTTAAAATCAGGCACTTTGAAGCTTTTTTTAGGGATATTGCGTGATGGGTAAAATTTTGAAAAAAACTTCGAAAAATATTATAAACCACTGGGAACTGATTTTTAATGGTTTTAACCCTTCTGAAATTGTGATAATGTTCCCCTTTAATGGACTATCTCAAAGGTACGTTTTAACAATAGAATAATCCAACGTCTTCCTACAGTGAAGTACGCAATTCGCTAAATGGCTGCATGTGTTGCTCGCCATCCATCCAGCACTGGAAGTAAGGGCAGCTGGGGTGTGCAATATATCAAGGGGTCAAAGTGCAAAACAATCCATCTGCAGGATTTCAAAGGTGTCTTAAAGGAAGTTAAAGGACACGGCAGGTTATCTGCTGTTTGATGGGGTTTTTTTTACAGTCTGTTGTCAAGCTGTGCAAAGTATGCTGTGGTCTTTGGGCATTGACGCACAGCATTAACATTAGGTGATAAGGATGAGGCAAAAAAATATATATATATATATTTCTGTGGCAGCGTCGGAGAAAGTTACCACGCAAGCTCAACTGCTGCATCTAGGAAGCCACAACACTGAAGCATAAGAAACACAAAACATGCAAAATAGTGGGCTTTCTAACAGTCTGATTAATTTATAATTTTTTGATAAAACTTTGTTAAATGATGTGTGTATAAATACCTTCTGAAAACATTCAACAATACGGCAATGATACTGATAATTTTGGTCACAATAACCACAACATGAAATGTTCATATTAGACCAGGGGTGTCAAACGTACGGCCCGCGGGCCGGATCAGGCCCGCAAACAGGTTTTACCCGGCCCGCGGGATGACTTTGCTAAGTATAAAAATGACCCGGAATTTTTGGAATGAAAGAAACTGTTGTTCTAAATGTGTCCACTTGATGTCGCAATAGCAATTATTTGTATCTTTGCAGATGATGCAACATATGCAAAAAGAATAAACCTAAAAATGCTAGTGCACCAGTCGAGGAAAATGAGCAAATTACATAAATAACGTCCTGCAATTTGATTTTGATATAACTTTTTTATCTTGATAGATTGAAAATTAACACCAATGAGTTGACTGATGAACATTATCACATCATTTATTCAGAAAGTATAAATAACGACAAATAACGATAGAATACTAATAACCGCGACATGTAAGTTTAAAAAAAAAACAACAACATTATGATTTGTATATTTTGAGAATGTGCTTGTTCTATTTTTGAAAAAAAGAAAACAGTCTGAAGTTGTCTTTATTTTTAAGTTCTTGTGCAGTGATTTTACCAGTCCGGCCCACTTCGAAGTAGATTTTTCTCCATGTGGCCCCCGATCTAAAATGAGTTTGATACCCAAAGACCTAAGTAGCTCCTAAGATTGTCAATATTTTTTCAAATGAGCTACTTGTGTCAAACAATGTCTCTTATGGATCAATAGCCGAATCATCGGACATTGAACCCCGCTCATCCCTGATTCCCGAATGAAGTAACAAATCTCCTGAATTCTGAATGTTTTAGTGCAAGGATACCGTAATTTCCGGACTGTAAGACGCATACTTGCCAACCTTGAGACCTCCGATTTCGGGAGGTGGGGTGGGGGGAGGGGGATGGCAGTTGGGGCGGGGGTGTGGTTGGGGGCGTGTTTAAGAGGGGAGGAGTAAATTTACAGCTAGAATCCACCAAGTCAAGTATTTCATATATATATATATATATATATATATATATATATATATATATATATATTTATATATATAAAAAAGAAATACTTGAATTTCAGTGTTCATTTATTTACACATACGTATACACACACATAACACTCATCTACTCATTGTTGCGTTAAGGGTTGAATTGTCCATCCTTGTTTTATTCTCTGTCACTATTTTTCTAACCATGCTGAACACCCTCTCTGATGATGCATTCTGCTTCATCTCCTTGTTGTGTGCGTAGTTGTGCACTGCACTCTCTAAAAGCCCAAGATGTTATTGTCACATATGCATGTACAGTAGATGGCAGTATTGTCCTGTTTAAGAGTGTCACAACATTGCTGTTTACGGCAGACGAACTGTTTTACGGTAAACGAAAACGTGACTGCTGTTGTTGTGTGTTGTTACCGCGCTGGGAGGACGTTAATGAAACTGCCTAACAATAAACCCACATAAGAAACCAAGAACTCACCCTCGATCATTTTACAGTTATAATGTGATTGGGCAGGCACGCTGTTTATATTGTGGGAAAGTGGACATGAAAACAGGCTGTCGACACGTTACTCAGGTCCGCATGGAGCTGGAGGGGGCGTGGCCTCCAGCTCCGCCTGAATTTCAGGAGATTTTCGGGATAAAATTTGTATCGGGAGATTTTCGGGAGAGGCACTGAATTTCGGGAGTCTCCCGGAAAATCCGGGAGGGTTGGCAAGTATGGTAAAACGCTACTTTCCCCCCCCACGTTTTGAACCCTGCTCTTTACACAATGCTGAAGCTAATTTATGGATTTTTTTCCCGAGTTTACAAGCTTCACATGCCGCCAATAAATTGACCCTCGCCACATCAGACCGATGAAATTGTTCACATTAAATCAATCAATCTGTCAGCTGTTTGACGTGTAGTGCACTCACTCTCATTAGCACGCGACAAAATGCACACGACGCAGCCCCAAAGCCAAAAGTCATCGACCCGGCCATCGAAATAGGCAGAACAAAAACCCACCACCACCACACATCTTTCGCCTTCGGCAGATTGCGCATCACCACGTGTCATCAGTCTCCATTAATCTCGGCCTTTGACAGTAGTGTTCAGGGACATCAGGTTTTTCCAGTACAATTGCAAATGTTTTGTTTTCCTCTGTTTCTTCTTACTTTTAGCATTCCTTCTAGGCCGATTTTGCTTGCACCTTGAGTAGAGCGTTTGGTGTGACTGTAGAACTGCAAGACTTTGGATTTAATTGTGGATGTGATGGGAATGAGCTTTGTTGTATGAAGAAGGTCTTCAATATGTGTATAATCAAATAGTCTTTTGTTCGTCATGAAACTCACCAGATAATTTTGGAAGACGACTAGTTTTTGCAAGGATTTTGTCAGGACTTGGACTTTGGGGTTTGTTTTCCCGGAATGCAAATGAAAGTTGGCGCGGGCAAGGCGTGAAGGTAAAGACATTATTTATTTTACACTAACAAAGGAACAAAAAAGCGCGCTCAAGGCGGAAGTACAAACTTGACTAACGAAACAAAAAGACTTGCACGTGGGCAAAAAACTATGGACATGAACAAAGGTCGCTAACTGTGGCATGAATAGAAAAAACTTACTTGACATGGCATGAAATGCGCAGAGGTAAACAGAGTGAGAAGCAGAAAGTCAGGGGTATGATGTCGCCAGGGAGACTTCCTGGCAACAATGGGTTTAAATAATAGTAACATGATTAAAGACAGGTGCGTGAGTCGTGAGGGCAGGTGAAAACTAATGGGTTGCTATGGTGACAAACAAGAGTGCACAATGAGTCCAAACGTGGAACAGGTGAAACTAATGGGTAACCATGGAAACAAGACAAGGGAGTGAAAAGCCAGAAACTAAAGAGTCCAATAACTAAACAAAACAAAACATGACTAAAACAAAGCATGATTACACAGACATGACAGATTTGAAGGTCCAGTTAACAGATTCCAATTCATACAGTACAGCAGGAATATGTTAAAGATCTTCGATTATAGATGATATTATATCATAATTATTAAAAGCTTAGAGCCTAGGCCGGGGGTCAGTAACTCGCGGCTCTAGAGCCGCCATAGGGGATCCCTGGACCTCTTTCAGAGATGTGTGAAAATGGAAAAAGATGAAGAAAAAAAATCTTTATATACATATATATATATATATATATATATATATATATATATATATATATATATATATATATATATATATATATATATATATATATATATATATATATATATATATATATTTTTTTTTTTTTATTTTATTTATTTATTTTTTTTAATATATTTTCTGAAGGAGAACAAAGATGAAACAAACCTTCCAAATGGTTAGAAATCCCACTGTTTATATTAAACATGTTTCACTGATGAGAGTATTTGGCAAGCACCGTTTTGTCCTAATTTCAGCGATCCTTGAACTCATCGTGGTTTGTCGACATGTAAAACTTTCTCCGATGCTGCCACAAAGACGTTTTTTATGCCACTCATTCTTTGTCTTATTTTGTCCACCAAACGTTGTATACTGTGCGTGAATGCACAAAGGTGAGTTTTGTTGATTTTATTGTGCCTATCAATTGATGCAAGCTAATCGATGCTAGCATGCTATTTAGTCTAGCTGTATGTACATATTGCATCATTATGCCTCATTTGTAAGTATATTTGAGCTAATTTTATTTCCTTTACTTATGTCATCTGTGTATTTAATTTGTATTTGCACGTCTTTTGACATATTATCTGTATTTAATATTGGCTGCATTTCTGATAGTTGCTTGTGTGCCATGTTGTTCCAGACCACAGCAAACGTTACCCAGCTTGCAAAGATTTTAATTAATCTATTAGAAGACAGCCTGCCGTTTCCTTTAACTTTGACACACACATCTATAACTTTGGCCATTCTGAGCTAGTAATTTCCAGTGAGCTACTGTGTTGAACAATTTCCCTTGTGGATCATTAAAGTTTGTCTAAGTCTAAGTCTAAGTCTAAGTTATCTCATCCTGTGAGAAGCCTCCATTTTACTAATGATTTCCAGTGTTGCAAAAATGTGTAGAATAAAAATTTAAATACAACATTCCTGTCAACGAAGATTTGCGTCAGCCTGCGACACATAGTCATTTTGATAGTAGGCTAATATAGCTAATATACGCACTTGCATCATGTGTTGCCTTCATTATAACACTTATTTAAGGTTTTTAATTTTTTGCGGCTCCAGACAGATTTTTCTTTGGTGTTTTTGGTCCAATATGGCTCTTTCAACGTTTTGGGTTGCCGACCCCTGGTCTAGGCCAGGGGTCGGCAACCCGCGGCTCCGGAGCCGCATGCGGCTCTTTGATCACTCTGATGAGGCTCAGCTGCTTACTGCTGAACCCCCCAATTTTCCCGTGAGACTTCCGGATTTCAGTGCCTCTCGCAGAAAACTCCCGGGATTAATATTCACCGGTTTTCACCCTTACAGCTATAATAAGGGCGTGCCATGATGGTACAACATTTGGCGCCCTCTACAATCTGTATTAACAGAGTGCCAGCCCAACATTTGTTAAACAATATACATCTTTTGTTTGCACACGTACGTGACAGCAAGTCATACTTGGTCAACAGCCACACAGGTTACACTGACGGTGGTCATATAAAACAACTTTAACACTCTTACTAATATAGCGCCACACTTTGAACCAAAACCAAACAAGAATGACAAACACATTTCAGGAGAACATCTGCACCTTAACACAACATAAACATAACAGAACAAACACCCAGAATCCCATGCAGCCCTGACTCTTCCGGGCTACATTATACACCCCTGCTACCACCAAATTCCGCCCCCACCCCAACCCTGCTCCCTCACACATCAACACCCCCCCCCCCCCCCCCCCCCCCCCCCTCCTGTGCGTCGGTTGGGTGTATAATGTATCCCGGAAGAGTTAGGGCTGCATCTCATATGTTCCCAGCGTATCGCTGGGAACATATGAGATGCTCATGGCTAGCTTTAGCTCAGTAAGTCGGACACGTTTCCAGTGAGGGTTGGACTCCGCCAAGGCTGCCCTTTGTCACCGATTCTGTTCATAACCTTTATGGACAGAATTTCTAGGCGCAGTCATGGCATTGAGGGGATCTGGTTTGGTGGCTGCAAGATTAGGTCACTGCTATTTGCAGATGATGTGGTCCTGATGGCTTCCTCCGGCCAAGATCTTCAGCTCTCACTGGATCGGTTCGCAGCCGAGTGTGAAGCGACTGGGATGGGAATCAGCACCTCCAAGTCCGAGTCCATGGTTCTCTCCCGGAAAAGGGTGGAGTGCCATCTCCGGGTTGGGGAGGATATCTTGCCCCAAGTGGAGGAGTTCAAGTACCTCGGAGTCTTGTTCACGAGTGGGGGAAGAGTGGATCGTGAGATCGACAGGCGGATCGGTGCGGCGTCTTCAGTAATGCGGACGCTGTATCGATCCGTTGTGGTGAAGAAGGAGCTGAGCCGGAAGGCAAAGCTCTCGATTTACCGGTCGATCTACGTTCCCATCCTCACCTATGGTCATGAGCTTTGGGTCATGACCGAAAGGACAAGATCACGGGTACAAGCGGCCGAAATGAGTTTCCTCCGCCGGGTGGCGGGGCTCTCCCTTAGAGATAGGGTGAGAAGCTCTGTCATTCGGGGGGAGCTCAAAGTAAAGCCGCTGCTCCTCCACATCGAGAGGAGCCAGATGAGGTGGTTCGGGCATCTGGTCAGGATGCCACCCGAACGCCTCCCTAGGAAGGTGTTTCGGGCACGTCCGACCGGTAGGAGGCCACGGGGAAGACCCAGGACACGCTGGGAAGACTATCTCTCCCGGCTGGCCTGGGAACACCTCGGGATCCCCCGGGAGGAGCTGGACGAAGTGGCTGGGGAGAGGGAAGTCTGGGCTTCCCTGCTTAAGCTGCTGCCCCTGCGACCCGACCTCGGATAAGCGGAAGAAGATGGATGGATGGACACAGAGACAGGAAGGAGTAATATAAAAACTGATGGTTTGGCTTCTCCAAGTTAAGAGGGACATATCTTTTTGACTTTGTCCTCCAGGCGCTGCAGCCTTGAATATTGACACTCGCTTGTAATAAAGCAACTCCGACGTCTCTTTTAATCCAGCCGCACTGCCGTGTCACCCTTCTGTCCGGACGAGGATGACAAAACCAGAAATACACATCAATAGAAAAGTGTGCTACGAGTGAAACTACCGTGTTGAGGTGGAACAAGTGTGAAATACTTATTTTATTAACCTTGTGACCGTCATGTTAGCATCAATGTTCTCCTTTTTTCTCCTTGTTGGGCTATATGTGGTGTGAATGGGTTGCATGTTTACGGTGGTCGTTTCCCCAAGATGCAGGTATGATGCTGATTTATTCTTAATAGACAAAGACAAAAATCAAACCAGCGTACCGCTGGGAACATATGAGATGCTCAAGGCTAGCTTTAGTTTAGCATAGCAATTAAAATATTATTTAGCATGGAAAGCAAAAATACAAAAACTAGGGAGTAGCGTAAAGCCAAACACAAACTGTAGTCAGAGGCAGGTATAATTAGTTGATCAGTGATCAGGAGCAGGTGAGGGGAAACAACAACTGTACTGTGAATGTATCCAACATGGTTGATTGTACAAAGGAGGTAATGAGGATATGGCTTGGCAGGAAGGAAAAGGAAAGACAGAAGCATTACTCGGCTGAGTGACAGCTCTGGATCAGAGTTCGAAGGTACGTCAGCAGAAAGAAAGGTAAAGGCCAGCAGGTCTGACATTAAATCTAGAGATGAGCAAGATGAATGGAAAGTAATGATGTTTATAGAGGAAAGTGTGCAATTTCATCCAATCAAAATAGCAAAAGAGATAGAAAAGCACACAAGCAAAATCAAGATTGCCAAATTCCTTAGCAACAGGAGGCTGAGGTTAGAGATAAAGCACAGAGAGACTCGCTACTACGGACCGATAAGGTGGGTGAGCAAAGAGTAAATGTTCATTTCTCTGGTAGTGCGGCCAACCTCAGAGGAGTTATGCGTGTTCCGTTGACAGTTTCAATGGAGGAGATCTTGAATGAAGTGAGAGAAGGAGGGATGACAACGGCAACATGACTATAAATGCGTAGAAATGGAGTCAAATCAGACAGTTCATCAGTAATGCTGGAGTTTAAAGACGCTTTACCTAAACAAGTAATGCTGGGATTCATCAGTTATGATGTTAGATAATTTATACCTGCTCCCTTAAGATGTTTTAAATGTCAAAAAATTGCTGCAACATGTGACATCCATCCATCCATCTATCCATTTTTTCGCCGCTTATCCGAGTCCGGGTTGCGGGGGCAGCAGTCTACGCAGAGATGCCCAGACTTCCCTGTCCCCCGGCCACCTCCTGTAGTTCTACAGGGGGTATACCGAGGTGTTCCCAGGCCAGCTGTGAGACATAGTCCTTACAACGTGTCCTAGGTCTGCCTCGAGGTCTACTCCCAGCTGGAGATGCCCGAAAGACCTCACCAGAGAGGCGTCCAGGAGGCATCCGTAGTAGATGCTTGAGCCATCTAAGCTGACTCCTCTCGACGTGAAGGAGCAGCGGCTCTACTCTGAGTCCCTGCCGGATGACCGAGCTCCTCACCCTATCTCTGAGGGTAATCCCAGACATCCTGCGGAGGAAACTCATTTCTGCCGCTTGTATTCGCGACCTTGTCTTTTCGGTGATTACCCAAAGTTCCATGTCTCTCTCTCGGGCTGTGCCCGAACGGGCTGCGTGGAGGAAGTCTTGGCCACCAGGCGCTCGCTGATGAGCCCCTGCCGTGGGCATGGCTCCAGAGTGGGGCGAGGTGCGGTTCCTCGATTTTCCTTTCTTCATAAGAGTCTTCTGAATCGCTCTCAGTCTGACCCATCACCTAGGACCAGTTTGCCTTGGGAAAACCTACCAGGGGCCTGTAGCCCCCGACAACACAGCTCCTTGGATCATTTGGGTACTCAAACTCCTCCATCATGTTAAGGTGGTGATTCATGGAGGAGGCAACTGTGACAAAGAAACCAAAATCAAATGCTGCAACTGTGGTGGGGAACACAACGCGGTTTACGGGGGATGTCCAGTCCAAAAGCAAGCAAGAGAGATCATGAAATTCAAAGTAACCAATAATGTGTCATTTGCAGATGCAGTCAAAAAAGTCAAGCAAGCAGAGCTAGCGATGAATACCACAATACCTCAGCCGACAGCAGACTCTAGAGCTCAATCAATCACTAGACAAGTACAAAAAGAAAGAGAACCATGCCCTTGTTTAAATAAGATCAAGAAAGTTGATGAAGCTAACTTTATAGCTTTTATTTGTAAAACAGTGAATGTAGCAATGCAACAGCAGAGGAAAAGTGATAGAATTTAAACTGTAGTCAAGGCCACTGATGAATTTCTGGGGATTAAAGACGTGAAAGCAGAAATTATACACTCACTCTCACTCTTTCCCATGACTGTCAAGTTGTCAGGGGATAACTGCGATGAAGAAGTAGCCAGTTTGCGCTAGTTCCCACGGTCCTTTGTGGCCGCCAATAGCTCTGGGGTCGACAGGTCCGTCCATGTCTTGATTTGTCTGTCTAGGATTTCCGTGGTCTTTCTTGTTTCCTTCCACCCTCTAGTGTGCCCTGCATGATGGTCTTGCACAGGGTGTCATGGCGGCATGTGTTGCCGAACCAAGCTAATTTCCTTCTTTTGACTATTGCGAGCAGGGGTTCTTGGTGACCAACGAGTCTTTCGACTTCACCTCGTACATACTCATTGTCAGAGTTTGTAGGTGACGAACCCCAAGATGAAGAGACGGCGGAAGGCATTGTGCGGGAAAACAAGATTTAATGTTCATAAAATAAAGGAAAAAAACACAAACCAGTAACTAGGACCAGGAAACAAGATGCCAGGAAAACAGAAACTGGAAGACGAGGAACAAAAAGACAGCAAGCTACAAACATCTACAATAAATAGCTTACCGCTACCGCTTACAGCTACACTGGCATCGACAAGTAGGAATGACAATAATCCAGCACTGACTGGAGGAGAAGGCAGGTTTAAATAGCAGCTGGCTGATTGACACCAGGTGTGGCCAGGTGCCAATCAGCCACAGCTGAGGAGACACAGCACTCAGAGAGACAAGTAGGAAATAAACAAAATAAGAGCGCCGACAGGAAATAAAGACAAAACAGAGGAAAAACTCAAAACATAACTGAACTGTCAGTGACAAACCTAACACTCATTGGTTTTGTATTTGTGGTATGTTATCTTGAGTATTCTTCTGAGGCATTTGTTTTCAAAGGCTTGTATTTTTTGTTCTGATCCTACCAGGAGTGTCCAGGTCTCGCATCCATACAGTAAAGTTTGGTCATTGCTGCTGTTGCTGTGGCGATCCGAATGCTGATTTCTGTATCACATGTGGCATCTTTGGCCAGTGTTGCTCCCAGGTGTTTAAATCGGGACATCTTCGACATCTGGATATGAAATTATACATGCAATGCTGAATCCTGTTAAGCAAGATGATATGTTGCAGGTTGAGTGAAATAATGATGGTATTGTTTGTGTTATAATGGAATGCCAGAAGTTTAATTGCTAAGAAATCTGCGTTCAAAGAACTCCGGCTTATTAGTGATTCCCAGAGGCCAAAAAAAGTCTGCGGGCTATAGAGCGTTTTCTATTCGGGCTCCAGTACTATGGAATGACCTCCAGGTAACAATTAGAGATGCTACCTCAGTAGAAGCATTTAAGTCCCATCTTAAAACTCATTTGTATACCCTAGCCTTTAAATAGACCCCCCTTTTAGACCAGTTGATCTGCCGTTTCTTTTCTTTTCTCCTCTGCTCCCCTCTTCCTTGTGGAGGGGGGGGGGGGGGGGGGCACAGGTCCGGTGGCCATGGATGAAGTGCTGGCTGTCCAGAGTCGGGACCCGGGGTGGACCGCTCGCCTGTGCATCGGCTGGGAACATCTCTGCGCTGCTGACCCGTCTCCGCTCGGGATGGTGTCCTGCTGGCCCCACTATGGACTGGACTCTTACTATTATGTTGGATCCACTATGGACTGGACTCTCACAATATTATGTCAGACCCACTCGACATCCATTGCATTCGGTCTCCCCTAGAGAGGGGGGGGTTACCCACATATGCGGTCCTCTCCAAGGTTTCTCATAGTCATTCACATCGACGTCCCACTGGGGTGAGTTTTTCCTTGCCCTTATGTGGGCTTTGTACCAAGGATGTCGTTGTGGCTTGTGCAGCCCTTTGAGACACTTGTGATTTAGGGCTATATAAATAAACATTGATTGATTGATTGAATGGACAAGACCTTAAGAAAGTGGTATCAGAGATGGAAGTAACGCTTGATGTTTGCATACAAGAAACATGGCTTGAACCTCAGTTGAACTTTATAATAGCAGGTTACTCGTCTATGAGATGTGACAGAAAACATAGTCAACAAGGTGGTGGCTGTTTAACATTTGTAAAAAAATACACTGGCATACAAAAAAGAAAATGCTTCCAGTGGCTATGAATGTACAGTAATTAAAGTATGTACCCCTAGAGGAGAAAATAGTCATTTTGTATAACGCATGCAAGAAGCAGACACAAGAAGCTGACACAAGAAACTTTTAACAACAACAGAGATAGATAGTAGGGGACTATAGTGTGGCAATTTGACATAGGCTCCAGCACCCCCTGTGACCCAGAAAGGGACAAGCGGTAGAAAATGGATGGATTGATGCCCACAACACATTATGGGGAAGCGACCATACAAACATGAATGTTGAAGTAGTAGAAGAGCTGATGGAGGACAGATCACTTCTGTGTATGAATGATGGTAGAGCTACAAGAATAAATGTTGCGAGGAGCCTGCTTAGATTTGACGCGATCAACAATTGCTGTGAGTGGAATGTCAGGAACAACAATATGGACAGTGATCATTTTCCTATTCTATGTTCTTTTAAACTTGACATATATATACAAGAAAATCACATACTAAACAGAAGGTGCTTTGCTATGGCCAAATGGGGACCATTTCAAACTCACTGTCTAGAAACCTGTGAGAAGCTGGTAATGTGCGGGGATGTGGAAAGGTGTAGAGAGGCAGTTACACATATATTTAATGTCGCAGTCCAATGGTTTCCCGGGAGTACAGGAGGCTGGGAAAAGAAAGGCAGTGCCATGGTGGAATGATGATTGCAAAAAAAGCCATAAAGGATAGAAATCAATGGAAATAGTAAAAAAAAATGCAAAGAGGAATGCGTGGTGACAATTTAGCTCATCTAATGGTGCGCAGATGCAACTAAGAGACGTGTGGACAATAGATAGGAAAATGATCGGGTAGACGCAAAGTGTGAAAACACCGGTACTTGTTAATGGAAATTACTGCGCTGGCAGCTGATTCTGGTCTTCTCACTATCCTCATCCTTTTAGACCTCACTGCAGCCTTTGATACCATTTCACACACTGTCCTCCTCCATAGATTGCACAGTATTGGCATCACAAACACACCTCTTCACAGGTTTAGATCATATCTCTCCAAACGCACTCAGTTTGTTCAACCCCATTCATTCACATCCCCTCCGTCTCCCATTTCCTCTGGTGTGCCCCAGGGCTCTGTTCTTGGTCCGCTGATTTTTATCATATGCATTCTTCCCCTTAGCAATATTTTCCGTAACTTTAATATACATTTTCACTTTTATGCGGATGACACCCAGCTCTACGTCTTAACCAAACCAACTGCTTCTCTTCCTCCTTCCTCCCTTACAGACTGCCCCAGTGAACTCAAACTGTGGTTCTCCTCCAATTTCCTCCAACTCAATAGTAATAAAACCAAAATCTTACTTCTAGGTACAAAATCCATTCTAACCAAAACCAACAGCTTGTCAGTTTCTCTCGGCAATTCCTCCGTCTCACCCTCCTCCTAAATTAAGAGTCTGGGTGTCACCCTTGACAGCACACTCTCTTTTCAAGCTCACATGAACAACATTACCATTTCATCCATGCAACATTAATCGACTTCGCCCATCTCTAACCCCACATACTGCTGCCATACTGGTCCAGAGCCTTGTCACCTCTCGCCTGGACTACTGCAACTCACTCCTGTTTGGTCTACCTCACAGGTCACTTCACAAACTTCAGCTTCTCCAGAACTCTGAAGTCTGGATAATCACCAGGACCCCTTCAATCCAGCACATCACTCCTGTTCTGCAAGAACTCCATTGGCTACCCATCAAACACCGTATCCAGTTTAAAATAATTCTCCTCACTTACTTACTCCGTCATATTTCTCTGACTTGCTCCATGTCGCCATGTCCCTAAGATCCTCTTCATCCATTCATCTCACTGTCCCCTTATATAAACTGTCCACCATGGGTGACCAAGGTTTCAGCCGCTCAGCCCCTCATCTTTGGAACTCATTACCGCCAGATCTTTGTAATATAGACTAAATATTCCTCTTTAAATCAAGACTCAAAACACACCTATTCCTGACTGCTTATTCACTGTAAATCTTATCGATCTTTGTTGTTGTTGTTTTTATTCAATTGATTTTATTGTTTTGATTTTCGTCCTTGAGTGCCCAGAAATGCACCTTATAAGTAAAATGTATTATTATCATTACTCGGGAAGAAGTTTGCAGATAAATATTGTGGTGGTCATTTGGACCAAACCCACAACCAGCACAAAGAGGAAATACTAAGAAATAATACAGAAGTAGTCCAGAAAAAGCCCAAAGAGAGGACTCAACTTCACATGGATTTTTACTATACATGAACTTAAAAAAGCTTTGCACGGAATTGGGGTTTCAGAACCAGGAAAAGATCAGTTATGTCATCCCATGTTTAAACAACTACCCGAAGAAGCAATGATTGTTTTACTTAACTTGTTTAATAAGATATGGAGTGAAGGAGAAATGCCAGCCAGCTGGAAAAGCGCCCTGATTTTACCATTCAGTAAGCCAGGCAAAGACACAGCAGACGCAGGAAATTATCGGCCAATGGCACTACCGTATTTTTCGGACTATAAGTCGCAGTTTTTTTTTATAGTTTGGCCGGGCTCCAGTGCGACTTATATATGTTTTTTTCCTACTTTATTATGCATTTTCGGCAGGTGCGACTTATACTCCAGTGCGACTTATACTCCGAAAAATACGGTAACTTTTCATTTCGCCAAAAGGAGGGAAAAGTCATTGTAAACAGGTTGTCATATTATTTAGAAGATAAAAGATTGCTTGACCCTTGTCAACGTGGCATAGAAAAGGAAGGTTAACAACAGATGCACTTATTAAAGTTAGTAATGAAGCGGAGAAGGCAGTTAACAATAAACAAGCAATGATAATAGTTTATTTTGACATAGAGAAAGTGTACGACTCAATGTGGAGAGAAGATCTGCTTATTAAACTAGAAAAGATGGGCATAAAGGGGAGATTGTACAACTGGATTCCGGCTTTCCTTTATAAATTGAATATTTCGAGTCAAAGTGGGAGAGAACATCTCAGAGGAGTACAGCCTTTCAAATGGAATCCCACAAGGTACCTCAATTAGTCCAGTACTGTTTAACATAATGATAAATGACATATTTGTGAACGTGGGCAGATATATTGGATCATCACTATATGCAGATGATGGAGCTATATGGAAACAAGGGAAAAATGTCAGACAAATTGTCAGATTTATACAGGATGCAAATGATAAAGTTGAAGACTGGGGTTTTAAAATGTGTGTATGCAAAACATGCTTCGTGATTATTACAAAGAAATGCAAGATGTGTTATGTCAACCTGACTATATATGGACACACCGTAAGAGAGTTTAATATTTTTAATATCTTGGACTGTGGTTTGATGCACTTCGGCAAAAGTAGGACTCAACATCCACAAAGGCAACATCCACCAAGATCCTCAAGACTAACACCGCCAACACCAGAGCAATCACGCTGGACGGAGAGGCATTGGAAGAGGTTGAATCCTTCACCTACTTTGGCGGTGTTATTTACAAACAGAGCGGAACAGACGCTGACATAAAAGCACGAATCAGGAAGGCACGTGTGGCGTTTACCCAACTGCGTAACATTTGGATCTCGAAAGAACTGACCCTCAACACCAAAGTCAGATCATTTAACTCCAACATCAACGCAGTCCTCTTATACGAAGCAGAGACCTGGAGAACTACAGCTGACACCGTCCAAAAAAAGTGCAGGTCTTCACTAACAGCTGCCTGCGGAAGATTCTCCACATCCAATGGCCAGACACCATCAGCAATACTGAACTCTGGCAAAGAACAAATCAGCTTACCGCGGAAGTGGAAATCAAGAAACGCAGATGGCGCTGGATAGGCCACACTCTGCGTAAGCCCACAAATACCATTACTAGACAAACCCTAATATGGAACCCGCAGGGCAAGCGGAAAAGGGGCCGTCCCAGAAACACCTGGCGCAGACACCTGGAGGCAGACACAAAGAGCATGGTCCCAACTGGAGATAACAGCCCAAGACAGAAATACCTGGAGATCACCTGTTGACAGCCTATGCCCCAGAAGGGGTAGTAGGCATAAGTAAGTAAGTGGTTTGATGAAAGATGTCTCTGGAAGACACATATCAATGAAATCGAGACAAAATGCAAGAAGGCACTCAATCTTATGAGGTCAGTCTCAATCTACAACTGGGGAGCAGATAAACAGTCGTGGTTGGGCACTTATAGGGCACTGATAAGGGCATGTATGGACTATGGGTGTATTGTTTATGGAGCAGCGGCTAAGACGATGTTAGGAAAATTAGACAGAATACAATACAGAGCAATTCCAATTAGTATTGGTGCAGTTAAAACAAGTCCCACAAATGCCATCTTAGTTGAAGCAAATGAGCTCCCTCTAAATTTAAGAGGAAACAAACTATCTTTGGTGTACTGGTCAAAACTAAAGGGTTTGGGGGTGAAACAACCAGCATCAAATGTTTTGGTGGACTGCTAGGAATACAGACAAAAACAAAAGTGTACAGGTTTTGGATGGACCATTGAAAGTGCAGCAGTTCAGCTCAGTTTAAACAAAGTGGAGTACAGCCAGGTTTCAGTGGATTCTACCTAGACCAACGGTAGACATTGAATTAATAGAGAGAATGAAAGGGTGGAAAGACTATGATAATGTGACCATGGTTGAAACGTACAGTATGTGAACACAAGATTCTTTGGTTTCCTGAATATTTATACAGACGGATCAAAGGACCCGAAGGTTGGGGCAGGAGTGTATATTCCAGAAGTTGAGGTGTCAATCTGTAAAAGAATCACTAATAACCTGTCAGTATTCACAGTGGAAATGGTGGCTATCATACTAGCACTACAATGAATAGAGGAAATAGAGGACAGTCATTTGCTCAGACTCTGCTGGAGCTATGGAAAGTGACACTGCGAAGCAGACTTGTAGAGACGATTTGTTGTTGGAAGTGCATGTATTACTTGTTTAGAATTCAGAGGACTGGTCTTGTGGTAGAATTATGTTGGATCCCGATGCACATTGGAATATGGGGCAACGAAAGAGTTGCAAAATCACTGATTAACGCAGCAACTAAGGAATCCTGGCAAAATCTGAGGGATTCAGGGAGGAAATGTGATGCTCGGGTCGCATGATGGCGATTAGTGGTGTCTTCCCAAGATGCAGAAGATTGAGGAGGCAATGTGCAGGTAAAAGTATTTAATATAGCTCAAAATAAACAAGGATGAGTGCCGTTTAGAAGGCATCAAAGCATAGGGAAGGCTATGCAAAAACGAAACTAAAACTGACAGGTACAAAACGAAATGCTGGAATACAGCAAAACTCACGGCAGGAGGAAAGAGCGTCCGCATGAATGAATATCCATTTCAAACAAAGTCCCGACCAAGAATAGTGGCTCACACTCAACTTAAATAGAACTGACTGCAAACCGAAAAAATGTGTCGGGAGTGTGTGTGTGTGTGAAGCGGTCACGAAAAAACACCAACACAACAGGAAGTGCCACCAAAAGAAAAGCCCAGGACAGGAACCAACACGAAACACAGAAAACACCAACAAAAAGGCATGGCCTGGTGTAACCGGCCGTGACAGGAAAGGCAGACACTTAGACAACATCCAACAATCTATTAAAGGGGAAGACTATAGAGGTTAGGACACACTGGACTGAAGGCAACATTACGCTTATTAGCAAAGCGGCAACAGATAAATGTGAGTTATGTGGGGTTGTTGAAAATGTGCATCATGTGCTGATGGAGTGCAGGAAATGCCGGCACTAAGGGATACATTGTACAGTCTAGGTAGGGGATGGAGTTTGAAGGTCATTTTAGGGAGGGGGAAAACACTATATAATGTAGCAAAGCTCTAATGGGATATCTTTAGAACACAGGTTTAATACTTAAAGTGTAGGTTTTTATGTCTTTTTTTTCTTGTTATGTGTGGTTTTGTGTAAAAACATACTTTTTAAAATGCCGCTGTACGGAGTGGTACACAGACATATGGAGAAGTACAGAGCAGTTGCGTCTCCCAGTCATTCTTGCCAACCCTCCCGATTTTCCCGAGAGACTCCCGGGGCAACCATTCTCCCGAATTTCTCCCAGACAATATTATTGGTGGCGTGCCTTAAAGGCGCTGCCTTTGCGTGCCGACCCAATCACATAATATCTACGGCTTTTCACACACACAAGTGAATGCATGGCATACTTGGTCAACAGCCATACAGGTCACACTGATGGTGGCCGTATAAACAACTTTAACACTGTTGCAAATATGCGCCACACTGTGAACCCACACCAAACAAGAATGACAAACACATTTCGGGAGAACATCCACACACCGTAACACAACATAAACACAACAGAACAAATACCCAGAAACCTGCCCACCTCAACCTCCTCATGCTCTCTCAGGGAGAGCATGTCCCAAATTCCAAGCTGCTTTTTTGAGGCATGTTAAAAAAAATAATGTACTTTGTGACTTCAATAATAAATATGGCAGTGCCACATTGGCATTTTTTTCCATAACTTGAGTTGATTTATTTTGGAAAACCTTGTTTCATTGTTTAATGCATCCAGCGGGGCAACACAACAAAATTTGGCATAATAATGGGTTCATTCCATGACTGTATATATCGGTATCGGTTGATATCAGAATCGGTAATTGAGAGTTGGACAATATCGGAATATCGGATATCGGCAAAAAAGCCATTATCAGACATCTCTATCTGTAACCTAAGTACTCGGAGGCACTTTCTGACGAAGCATCCACATTTCGATGTCCGGCCTCAGAGCCATTTGGCTCTTGAAACTGTGGCCCTCTTCATTGTGTAGTTCAGGGGTGCTCACACTTTTTCTGCAGGCGAGCTACTTTTCAATTGATCAAGTCGTGGGGATCTACCTCATTCATATATATAATTTATATTTACTTATTTATGAAATATATGTTTTTGTTAACAAGTTAAAGGTGTTTAATGATAATGCAAGCATGTTTAACACATATAGTTAATATTGTTAATACATTAAAGATGTTTAATGATAATACAAGTATGTTTAATACATATAGTTAATATTGTTAACAAGTTAAAGGTGTTTAAAGATAATGCAAGCATGTTTAACACATATAGTTAATATTGTTAACAAGTTAAAGGTGGTTAAAAATAATACAAGCATGTTTAACACAAATAGTTAATATTGTTAACAACTTAAAGGTGGTTAAAGATAAAACAAGCATGTTTAACACATATAGTTAATATTGTTAACAACTTAAAGGTGGTTAAAGATAATACAAGCATGTTTAACACATATAGATTCCTTTCTTTCATGAAGACAAGAATATAAGTTGGTGTATTACCTGATTGTGATGACTTGCATTGATTGGAATCAGACAGTGGTGATGATAACTTCCGCATTTTCGAATGGAGGAGAAAAAAAGTCCTCCTTTCTGTCCAATACCACATGAAAGTGGTTGGTTTTCGGCATCTTATTTGTCCAGCTTCGGTACTCCTTTGTATACACTTTACAAGAAATACATTGTCTGCAAACTCCGTAGCTTGCTAGCTTGTGCACGCCAGCTTTCTGAGACTCTGATTTTGGTAACGCAGGCAGGATGAAGCAGAGCTTTTATTGTGCAACTGTGCAGTCGGTCTTTGGAGTTTTGACGACAGGTACGGCGCCAGAGTCTGTTGAAATAAAGTGTTTCTCGCCTTCCAGTCGGTAATTTTAATGAGCTGGCAGCAGCCAGCGTCATCTCAGAAGACCCTCGGGTGCCGTGAATGTCAATCAAGTGACGAAAGTGACGTCATAGTGAAGATTTATGATCGCTCATTTTTAGGACTATTTTTTTAATGCCTGGTTGGTGATCGACTGACACACCCTCCGAGATCGACCGGTCGATCTCGATCGACCGGTCGATCACGATCGACGTAATGAGCACCCCTGGTGTAGTTGGATAGCCCTACTATAGAATCAACTGTTCAACAGCTATTGACAAAATCTAACAAATTAGATTTGACTATGAAAATCCGTAGTCGAAGACAGCCCTACTTCTTACTTTGAACTGAACTCTGATTGGATAAAAAGCTCCAATTTAAAACAGACACTCTGTGATTATGAGTCTTTCATAATCAAATCAAATAGAAATAGTGTATTGATGTTACATCCATGAGTGAAATCACACGTCCTATTTAAGTCTGGCAGACCATTGTCACATAAAGCTGTCAAGGTACTTGTTAGCGGTAGTTGGCAACGTGTTTGCAGATGTTTGGCACTGCTTGTATCATTTGATAAATACGCTGCCTCTCTGCCAGTTGGGACTGTTGGCCCGTCTCCCACTTTTCTCTAACTTTGAAAATCCTTATAAAGAGAAAGGTGGAACAGCTTGTGCGTGATTATAATGGATGTTTGAAAGAGAAGCAGAGACGAGAATCATCACTCAAATAAAAAGCCACTCGTAGTTTTCTGCTCAGAATGTGTAGCCGTATACGGTATGTGTACGTATGTCTTATTAGGGAAAATGTGTACAGTAAATTAATCACGATTGGCAGAGTGTCATAGTCTCCTTAATGGATTCATATTGGTAGCCTTCCAAACATTCTCCTCCAAACATATTGCTGGTTATTGTGGCCTAACAGCTCAATTTTTGTTTCATCTGACATCACATGGACAAAGATAAGACCTTCTGGAGGAAAGGTGAGGCGTTTAATCCCAGAAACTCCAGGCCTACCGTCAGGCATGGTGGTGGTAGCATTATGCTCTGGGCTTGTTTTGCTGCCAATGGAACTGATGCTTTACAGAGAGTAAATGGGACAATTAAAAAGGAGGATTACCTCCAAATTCTTCAGGACAACCTAAAATCATCAGCCGGGAGGTTGGGTCTTGGGCGCAGTTGGGTGTTCCAACACCCCAAACACACGTCAAAAGTGGTAAAGGAATGGCTAAATCAGGCTACAATTAAGGTTTTAGAATGGCCTTCCCAAATTTCTGACTTAAACCCCATTAAGAACATGTGGACAATGCTGAAGAAACAAGTCCATGTCAGAAAACCAACAAATTTAGCTGAACTGCACCAATTTTGTCAAAGGGAGTGGTCAAAAATTCAACCAGAAGCTTGTCAGAAGCTTGTGGATGGCTACCAAAAGCGCCTTATTGCAGTGAAACTTGCCAAGGGACATGTAACCAAATATTAACATTGTTGTATGTCACCTGCCATCATGGAAAGAAAAAAAATGTAAAAAGAAAAAAAAATTATTTAAATTGTTATATGTATCCAGTGATTATACTATAAAGTTATTTTCCATTTAACTTCACCAGTTTTAGATTATTTTTATTCAAAATCGCTGAATTTTCACATTTGCTGTTCAAATACTGAAAAGAGACGGTGCGGTGATCAGCAGCCAGTTAAGGCACGTCATTCAGTGCCTCAACATGGACTCTGGACTCGGCTAACTGCTGGCCTGCTGTGCAGTGAGACCGTATTGCTATATGAATTATATTACACATTTCCATAGTTTAGTTAGCTGAGGTATATAATGTACAGTGTATTTTGTCAACAACTGTATGTGTGTAACGTATTTCTTGTGCTGAGCGATCATAAAACGGCTGCAAAAGACGCACTGTCTGAGGCTCCAGTAATCCCGCCTCCTGCACCCCCGCCGTAGAATTGTTGTATCAACTAAAGCCCACACTTAAACTTTCCACGTGCAAGATTGAATCTATTTAAAAAAGTTATTTCATAAGAAGCCAAAAAGTGCAAAAACAATAATGTTCGTGTTGGAGGAGTTGTGAATGACTCCAGGGCCACAACATTAGGTACACCTACAGACTGCAGGTGTATCTAATTCACAACTCCTCCAACACGAACATTATTGTTTTTGCACTTTTTGGCTTCTTATTAAATAACTTTTGTAACCTATTTTCATGGGCTTTCCTCTTTGTGATGTTAAGTTCCTGTTATGCGCTGTTATACAATATATGCCTTGAGCTCTTATTTTGAAGGCGCTAAGAGCGGAAGTGATGACACGTTGCGGAGGTTTTTGAAAGAACGTAAATAAAGTGGTCCTCGTGTAAACTGGAGCCTCCTTGTTTGTTATTTTGTAGTTTCATACAGTATAGGCGACATTTATAAACCCCCGGTTACACTTTTTTAAATAGATTCAATCTTGCATGTGGAAAGTTTAAGTGAGGGCTTTAGTTGCGGCGCATGGACTTAATTTATAAGTAAAGGTAAGACCATAATAACGTTTTTTTTTATTAAATGTGCTTTTTTGTGTGCTACAGTTTGTATGTGTAAAGTTAAAGTTAAGTTAAAGTACCAATGATTGTCACACACACACTAGGTGTAATGAAATTTGTCGTCTGTATTTGACCCATCCTCTTGTTCACCCCCTGGGAGGTGAGGGGAGCAGTGGGCAGCAGCGGCGCCGCGCCCGGGAATAATTTTTGGTGATTTAACCCCCAATTACAACCCTTGATGCTGAGTGCCAAGCAGGGAAGAATGCTGGTATGAGCTTTTAAACATAACCCGTTAACTGCTGCCAATCAAATGGTGAATAAGATACTCTTTAGGGTTCATATGTTTGTAAATCTGACTGTGATGAAGTCAGTGCCTCACCAGCCATCAACCTCACCGCA
Organism: Nerophis lumbriciformis; assembly: GCF_033978685.3. Classification (NCBI taxonomy): domain Eukaryota; kingdom Metazoa; phylum Chordata; class Actinopteri; order Syngnathiformes; family Syngnathidae; genus Nerophis; species Nerophis lumbriciformis. The sequence goes on along the minus strand of NC_084562.2, from coordinate 14,562,144 downwards.
CGTCACTGTTGTATGTATACTTTTGACCCAGGAGATTTGGTCACATTTTCAGTAGACCCATAATACATTCCTAAAAGAACCAAAATCCATAAATGTTTTTTGTGACCAACAAGTATGTGCTCCAATCACTCTATCACAAAAAAATAAGAGTTGTAGAAATTATTGGAAACTCAAGACAGCCATGACATTATGTTCTTTACAAGTGTATGTCAACTTTCGACCACGACTGTATATTTGCAAGGTCATTTTCAAGAAGGATACTTAAGAGAAACTACATCTTGTGAGATGGGGTCGGCGTTTAAATGGGGAAGCCCGCCACTTCCACTCGAATCAACCGACTACGAACGGTACCACTGGCTTATACGGCGTTAAATGGTTGCTACAAATTGTGAGTTCAAATATTTTATTTCTTTAATTTTTTCACGTTTGATGTGTTTTTTACAATTTTAATTTTTGACAGTACCACTTAAGATATCTTTTAAATGCTGATGCGGGTATATTGATTTTTAACTGCGCCAGAAAATAACCCGTTTTGTACACTGTTGTAGTGCGTAAATGTGTTTCGTTTTAGTATTTCTCCAGCAATGGTCATGTGAGGACATAAATTATGGTATTTTGAGAGGTCATCATTGAAGAAATCGGACATCACTGAAGGCCTAGGTGGGAAACGCACAGGCCGCCAATAAATACATAAATTAGTAGTACTCATAAACCATTGGTTTATGACAAAAGGACACTCCAAATGCATATCTTGGCAACATTCCCGGTAACCAACGGACAACTGACAGGTGTACTGACATAAATAAAAAGAATGCCAGTTTGAAGTATTTCAAATGCTGCATTTATCATTTTAGGTGCCACCGACTTGCATGAGGAAGGAAGAGGATTTGTGATGCATAAAGAGAAAACCTGAGTGGGTGCAATGGAAATTAAAAATGGAATACGAGCGATTCATTTGGTATTCAAGGAATCGCTTCAAAATTCCTCATAGCTACCGCATACCTCTTTGTTATTCTGTATATAAGGTTTTCTGAGGTTTTGCTAAACTTTTCTGAGTGTGAAGAGCAACTCAAGCCTCCTCTGAACAGACATCCAGCGGGAACTCTTTGAAGTTCTATCACCACAGAGTCCAAGTAGGACAACAATAAGGAAGCATGCAAACCCAGTTGTTTCCAAGCCTTCAGCCAGTGGAGTTCTTTAAAACACAGGGAACGTGTACGATTGGTTGTTTGTGCTCTTGTGTGACTTCCCCATACACCCCAGAAACACACGCTAAAAAATGTTGGGTTATAAAATAACCCTATTTTAACCCAACTGCTGGTTCAGAAAAGGATGAACCCCTTATTTGAGTCATTTTAACTCAACATTTTTGGGTACATTTTTTCAACCCAACTTTGGCGTCGAAATATTTAACCCAAAAGTTGAGTTATGCTTACTCAATGTTGGTTGATTCATAACCCAAATATCGGGTTGAATTTATTTAACACAAAAGCTGTGTTATGCTCACTACAATGTTGGGTTATTCCAAACCCAACTATTGGGCTGTGCAATTTAGCGCTCCTTAACCCAATAGTTCGTTAAAAATTATAAATGTTACTGCTGGTTTGTCCTACTCCTTTCCAACTACTGATCACAATTATTTTTATTCCATTAAAATATACTCAAAAGCAAGAAATTAGTGACATTTTTTTTACGAGTATGGTCTCCCAGGATGTAGACGGGACTCCGGAGGCAAGGTGCAGGTAAGGAAATGATTTATTGTCCATAAATCATGCGGGATACAAACAAAAGTGCACCAGTGTGCCGATAGTACGGTAAGCTAACGGAAAAAAGGACTGCAATTGACGCTCTGGCACATTTTCGTACGTGTTACGTACATTGCGTAAGTTGTTTACGTAAGGGAGTTGACAAATAAAGATAGATATACACATAGATCCACACTGATGTTTATGGGTACTTAACAACCATAAGAATATTAGAACACTTCCAAATACATTACAATATATATATATATATATATATATATATATATATATATATATATATATATATATATATATATATATATATATATATATATATATATATTAGGGATGTCCGATAATGGCTTTTTGCCGATATCCGATATTCCGATATTGTCCAACTCTTTAATTACCGATACCGATATCAACCGATATATACAGTCGTGGAATTAACACATTATTATGCCTAATTTGGACAACCAGGTATGGTGAAGATAAGGTACTTTAAAAAAAATTAAAAAAAATAAAATAAGATAAATAAATTAAAAACATTTTCTTGAATAAAAAGAAAGTAAAACAATATAAAAACAGTTACATTGAAACTAGTAATTAATGAAAATTAGTCAAATTAACTGTTAAAGGTTAGTACTACTAATGGACCAGCAGCACGCACAATCATGTGTGCTTACGGACTGTATCCCTTGCAGACTGTATTGATATATATTGATATATAATGTAGGAAACAGAATATAAATAGCATAATGAAACAACCCTTTTGTGTGAATGAGTGTGAATGAGTGTAAATGGGGGAGGGAGGTTTTTTGGGTTGGTACACTAATTGTAAGTGTATCTTGTGTTTTAAAAAAATATATATATTTTTTTTAATAATTAATCATTTAATTAAAAAAATAAATAAATAAAAAAAATTAAAAAAAATAAATAAAAAAAAAAAAAAAAAAAAATATATATATATATATATATATATATATATATATATATATTAAAAAAAACAATACCAATAATACAAAAAAAACGATACCAATATTTTCCGATATTACATTTTAACGCATTGCCGATATTATCGGACATCTCTAATATATATCCATTCATACATTATGTAACTTTAATTTCATTGTGAAGTAGTAGTTGTGATTTCTTTGTTAATTTTTGGAACCTGGTCAACTTCCTTTGTTTACAATGTATCGACTTGCACCTGTGCGCATGTATACTGGAGTCTGATGAAGACTCCACTCTAAGAAGAAAAAAAATCAGATTTCGCGAACAAAAAAATCATATTTTTGCCATTTTGGTCTGCAGTGTAAACATAGTGAATGACAGGGTTGGCATATAAAGCATTCTGATTGACGACCAGAAATACATGTGTCCTGATTGCCAATCTGGGACAGGTGAGGAAGCCAGCGCTCAGACTGGAGAACAGGTGACCAAAGGAGACAAACAGGAAGTGGACCTGAAATTAAGAGCACTGGACAGGAAATAATACAAAGCACAGGAATATAAATAAACAAAGTCCAAACCTGGAATGACAAGTCATGACATTATTACATGTTTGCATAAGACCCCGATATTTGGACACAAATGGAGTTTCATTGTCAGAATGTCTTCCAGGAACTTTAAAAAAATGTTTTACTTGAAAGCATTTATTTGCTTTATTTATTTACAGTTCTATCTTAAGTTTGATGTGTTATTTTCGACAGCTCTACTTATAAGTGACCACTCGGAAATGAAGGGTGATGCTGTGTCAGTCCCTAAGTGCCAAAAATATGGAACGTCAGGCGAGAAAGCGAAAGTTTTGACGCCATAAAAGAGCTACGACTTATTTATTTAGAAACACAATTTTATCTCATACATGACTTTGTTCTTGCACATGGCCGTTTTACACTCAATGAAATAAAGTTTGTAAACGGTCAAATCCGGTCCCAATATGGTTTTTGATTGATTGATTGAGACTTTTATTAGTAGGCTGCACAGTGAAGTACATATTCCGTACAATTTACCACTAAATGGTAACACCCGAATAAGTTTTTCAACTTGTTTAAGTCGGGGTCCACTTAAATTGATTCGCGATACAGATATATACTATCATCATAATACAGTCATCACACAAGATAATCACATTTAATTATTTACATTATTTACAATCCGGGGTGTGGAGGAGGGCGGGGGGTGGGGGGTGGGGGGGTGGGGGGGGGGGGGGGTTAGGTTTGGTTGTTATTATCTGTCATCAACAATTGAGAACAGAGAAATGGATATTGGAACAGTGTAGGTCTGACTTGGTAGGATATGGACAGCAAGTAGTGGGCAGAGAGAGAGAGAGAAAGAGAGAGAGAGAGAGAGAGAGAGATCAGAAGGCATACAAAAAAGTATCTGCATTTGATTGTTTACATTTGATTATTAACAATCCGGGGAGGGTGTTAGTTTAGGGTTGTAGCTGCCTGGAGGTGAACTTTTATTGCGATTTTGAAGGAGGATAGAGATGCCCTTTGTTTTACACCTGTTAGGAGCGCATTCCACATTGATGTGGCCTAGAAAGAGAATGAGTTAAGACCTTTGTTAGTTCGGAATCTGGGTTTAACGTGGTTAGTGGAGCTCCCCCTGGTGTTGTGGTTATGGCGGTCATTTACGTTAAGGAAGTAGTTTGACATGTACTTCGGTATCAGGGAGGTGTAGCGGATTTTATAGACTAGGCTCAGTGCAAGTTGTTTCACTCTGTCCTCCACCCTGAGCCAGCTCACTTTGGAGAAATGGGTAGGAGTGAGGGACATAGCATCCTTTTTTGCCACAGTAAACAAAAATACCGGGAATAAAACAAGGGAAACGGCAGGAAACAAATCAAGAAGAGAGAGCTAAAGAGTCGGTGGAGATTGGAAAGAGGACATGTGATGAAAGTGAGGGCTCTGACACAGACAGGGAAATTCCAGAGGGTAAGGAGGATGAAGGAGAATTTTAAAGTACATGCAGATTTACATGAATATATAAATACGTGTAGTAGTTGTGCCTCGTGTTTACTGTTTATCTTTCTACACATCAGCAATTGTCCAGGAAAACCCAAGGTGCAATATAAACTTCTTCCATAGTGTCGGAGGCAGATATTTACATATATCCGAATTTAAGTGTTACTTCTTTTTATTTCATAATCATATTACAAAACAGCTAGTGTTTTTCTTCCAATTGTGGTCTTTTGGTTGTCTGCAAAACTGTGTGCTTAACCTTGAATGAGGAATGTTAGAGAGAGAGAGATAATGGACATTTGTTTTGGCTAGAGACACAGGACTGCCAGGGACTTAAGAGGGGAGAGGGTGTAGGGGGGGGAGAGACCATCTTAGCGGGGCGAGCCGAATGTTCTATGCCGTCTCTGTGAATGTATATCTGCAAAGCTTTGCAAATATATTACAAAATACCTATTCTGTCTCTGGTGGTTTTTCAACTCAGCTTTAAGTGTCGTAAAGAGCTTGGGAGCGACTTGTGACTTGAATTCCCTGGGAGGAACAACTGGTCCAAACGCAACAATAGCTAGACTCATAATGGCCTTTTTTCTTTGCCCCAGATGCTTTTTTGTTTCAACACCTGTCTATTTTGCTTCCTGAACTTTGAACAAGGCAGAGGCGAACTATGACCATGCAGAAAGTGAGGCATTGAGCGATATTGTAGAGCTGGGGAAATTTCGCCAATACCTTTTATGGGGGAAGTTTACCCCGCTAACTGATCTCGGCCTCTTACACATGCATGAAGACCACGCATATGAATGTATGCAGATCTGTCAGCAATGTGCTTACAAGATAGCTGGAAAACGTGTATCTTTCCAGTGGACGTCAGGTACAACGGCTTTTAAAACCCCTAGGAGTCAAAGGCAGAAAGCAAGCCCTCCGGGACCTTGCTACGGAGTCTTCAGCAAGGTCCCGGAGTAAGGTCCTCAGTAAAAAGGCTGAGCTACAGAGGATCTGGCTCTGGCTCCTATAAGAAAGCACAAGGCGTGGAGGTAAGAGGGGTCCGAGGCAGGCTGGACGGTGCAGTAGAAAGATGTTCCTAATGTGGCTCCTCTATCTGGAGATGTTCCAAGGATAATGGAGAAAAACAATAATTAAGGGTGGCCTCCAGCTGATAATCCTGCAGCCTGTACAATGGCAACGTCAGTGGTGCATGAAGACTACAGAGATGGTCTTTGTTGACACTCGACTGTCATTCTTTAAATATTGTGAGTCACATTCTCACTACAATACTGTTGGCCTATTGAGACTTCCCCTATGTGTCAATGAAGTGAATTAATTAACTAATTAAAGGCCTGCTGAAATGCGATTTTCTTATTTAAACGGGCATAGCAGGTCCATTCTATGTGTCATACTTGATCATTTTGCGATATTGCCATATTTTTGCTGAAAGGATTTAGTAGAGAACATCGACGATAAAGTTCGCAACTTTTGGTCGCTGATAAAAAAGCCTTGCCTGTACCGGAAGTAGCAGACGAGTAGCGTGACGTCACAGGTTGTGGAGCTCCTCACATCTGCACATTGTTTACAATCAAGGCCACCAGCAGCGAGAGCGATTCGGATCGAGAAAGCGACGATTTCCCCGTTAATTTGAGCGAGGATGAAAGATTTGTGGATGAGGAAAGTGAGAGTGAAGGACTAGAAAGCAGTGGGAGCGATTCAGATAGAGAAGATGCTGTGAGAGGCGGGTGGGACCTGATATTCAGCTGGGAATGACTAAAACAGTAAATAAACACAAGACATATATATACTCTATTAGCCACAACACAACCAGGCTTATATTTAATATGCCACAAATTAATCCCGCATAACAAACACCTCCCCCCTCCCGTCCATATAACCCGCCAATACAACTCAAACACCTGCACAACACACTCAATCCCACAGCCCAAAGTACCGTTCACCTCTCCAAAGTTCATACAGCACATATATTTCCCCAAAGTCCCCAAAGTTACGTACGTGACATGCACATAGCGGCACGCACGTACGGGCAAGCGATCAAATGTTTGGAAGCCGCAGTTGCATGCGTACTCACGGTACCGTGTCTGCGTATCCAACTCAAAGTCCTCCTGGTAAGAGTCTCTGTTGTCCCAGTTCTCCACAGGCCAATGGTAAAGCTTGACTGTCATTTTTCGGGAATGTAAACAATGAAACACCGGCTGTGTTTGTGTTGCTGAAGTCGGCCGTACTACGCCACTTCCCACCTACAGCTTTCTTCCTTGCTGTCTCCATTGTTCATTGAACAAATTGCAAAAGATTCACCAACACAGATGTCCAGAATACTGTGGAATTTTGTGATGAAAACAGACGACTTAATAGCTGGCCACCGTGCTGTCCCAAAATGTCCTCTACAATCCGCGACGTCACGCGCCAACGTCATCATACCGAGACGTTTTCAGCAGGATATCTCGCGCAAAATTTTAAATTGCACTTTAGTAAGCTAACCCGGCCGTATTGGCATGTGTTGCAATGTAAAGATTCCATCATTGATGTATAAACTATCAGACTGCGTAGTTGGTAGTAGTGGGTTTCAGTAGGCCTTTAATACTATGTTCTACATATGGTGAATGTTTACATTCACCTTGGAGAAAGCAAACCATCAATTTTAATTAAATAGTGGTATTTCAATATGAGCACATACATAGATAAAGCCCCTTAGTTTGATATTTGCAGGTGGATTGGATCACTTCTCGTAAAAAAAGAGGCTCTAATTAGGACTTCGGAATGCAAAAGTGATAACTATATCCTTGAGAAAAGACTACCTGTCTAGCTCAACGCCAACATATCTTGCCGATTGTATTGTACCATATGTCCTGGCAAGAAATCTGCGTTCAAAGAACTCCGGTTTATTAGTGATTCCCAGAGCCCAAAAAAAGTATGCGTGCTATAGAGCGTTTTCTATTCGGGCTCCAGTACTTTGGAATTCCCTACCTGTAAAAGTTAGAGATGCTACCTCAGTAGAAGCATTAAAGACCCATCTTAAAATTCAATTGTATATTCTAGCCTTTAAATAGACCCCCCTTTTTAGACCAGTTGATCTGCCGTTTCTTATCTTTTCTCCTCTTCCCCCCTCTCTCTTGTTGGGGGGGGGGGCACAGGTCCGGTGGCCATGGATGAATTGCTGGCTGTCCAGAGTTGGGACCCGGGGTGGACCGCTCGCCTGTGCATCGGTTGGGGACATCTCTGCGCTGCTGACCACAGATGGTTTCCTGCTGGCCCCACTATGGACTGGACTCTCACTATTATGTTAGATCCACTATGGACTGGACTCTCATTAATATGTTAGATCCACTATGGACTGGACTTTCACAATATTATGTCAGACCCACTCGACATCCATTGCTTTCGGTCTCCCCAAGAGGGCGGGTGTTACCCACATATGCGGTCCTCTCCAAGGTTTCTCAGAGTCATTCACATCGACGTCCCACTGGGGTGAGGTTTTCCTTGACCTTATGTGGGCTCTGTACTGCAGATGTCGTTGTGGCTTGTGCAGCCCTTTGAGACACTTGTGATATAGGGCTATATAAATAAACATTGATTGATTGATTGATTTATTGTGACTTAAAGCAGTTGTTTTCCAGACACTTACAAACAAACATCTCCTTTTATGGTCAGGATGCGCTCTCCTGACTTAGCACACACACCCAGAGACAGAAAGGAGGAATATAAATATTGATGGTTTAGCTTCTCCAGTTAGGAGTCCTTCATTTTTTTAAAGGGGAACATTATCACCAGACCTATGTAAGCGTGAATATATACCTTGATGTTGCAGAAAAAAGACCATATTTTTTTTTAACCGATTTCCGAACTCTAAATGGGTGAATTTTGGCGAATTAAACGCCTTTCTATTATTCGCTCTCGGAGCGATGACGCCACGTTGTGACGTCACATCGGGAAGCAATCCGCCATTTTCTCACTTTCGTCGGTGTGTTGTCGGAGGGTGTAACAACACGAACAGGGACAGATTCAAGTTGCACCATTGGCCCAAAGATGCGAAAGTGGCAAGAAATTGGACGAAATTTGTTCAAAATACGAGGCTGTGGGGAAAGCCGACGAAATGGTCAGTCGTTTGTTCCGCACGCTTTACCGACGAAAGCTATGCTATGACAGAGATGTCAAGAATGTGTGGATATCTTGCGACACTCAAAGCAGATGCTGACATCAACTCCAAAACTGGACAGATCAGCTTTCAGGAAAAGAGAGCGGATGAGGGTATGTCCACAGAATATATTAATTGATGAAAACTTTATTCATTACTCGCGGTTTTACGTAAATTATTATACCTAAACTATGTTTATCAGTAATTTAGCTTAAAAACATTAATTTTTTTCAATCATTCGAGTACATTCGGGTAGTCTTGTGTAATGCAGTATTTTGTGTCTATTTAGGTATGGTTAACCTGAGTGCTGAAATCGTGGAAAAATATATGTTCTTAGCGCGCCTGAAATGGGCTGTCTGCACTCTCAAAGTGCATGTTGTTGCCAAATGTATTTCATATGCTGTAAACCTAGTTCATAGTTGTTAGTTTCCTTTAATGCCAAACAAACACATACCAATCGTTGGTTAGAAGGCGATCGCCGAATTCGTCCCTGCTTTCTCCCGTGTCGCTGGCTGTTGTGTCGTTTTCGTCGGTTTCGCTTGCATACGGTTCAAACCGATATGGCTCAATAGCTTCAGTTTCTTCTTCAATTTCGTTTTCGCTACCTGCCTCCACACTACAACCATCCGTTTCAATACATGCGTAATCTGTTGAATCGCTTAAACCGCTGAAATCTGAGTCTGAATCCGTGCTAATGTCGCTATAGCTTGCTGTTCTATCCGCCATGTTTGTTTGTATTGGCATCACTGTGCATACTTGCCAACCTTGAGACCTCCAATTTCGGGAGGTGGGGGGTGGGGGGGCTTGGTCGGGGTGGGGGGGGATCGTGGTTGGGGGCGGGGCTAAGAGGGGAGGAGTATATTTACAGCTAGAATTCACCAAGTCAAGTATTTCATATATATTTTTATATATATATATATATATATATAAGAAATACTTGACTTTCAGTGAATTCTAGCTATATATATATATATTTTATTATATATATATATATATATATATATATATATATATATATATATATATATATATATATATATATATATATAATAAAATATATATATATATATTATTATATTATTATACAAATACTGTTTGTATAATAAGCATGTTATTTTTTTACAAATGAGGGTTAAGAGTTCAGTACTAAAAAAAAAAGAAAAGAATGTGGCTTAAGTACAGTTTTTTAATCGAGCTGCTGCATTTGTTGGTTGGGTTGTTTATTTATTTTGAGTAACTTCTATACATTTCTAAAAGGGGAGGAATGTAATAGTGATCTATGTTTGTCTGTTGCCATCTCCTGGTGAATGTTGGCTATAGCGTACTGGGGTTACTTTTTGGTTTGCCAACGATTTACGTGGTGTTGCGCACCTGACGTCACTCAGGTCCGCATGGAGCTGGAGGGGGCGTGGCTTCCAGCTCCGCCTGAATTTCGGGAGATTTTCGGGAGAAAATTTGTCCCGGGAGGTTTTCGGGAGAGGCGCTGAATTTCGGGAGTCTCCCGGAAAATCCGGGAGGGTTGGCAAGTATGTCACTGTGTGACGTCACAGGAAAATGGACGGGTGTATATAACGATGGTTAAAATCAGGCACTTTGAAGCTTTTTTTAGGGATATTGCGTGATGGGTAAAATTTTGCAAAAAACTTCGAAAAATAAAATAAGCCACTGGGAACTGATTTTCAATGGTTTTAACCCTTCTGAAATTGTGATAATGTTCCCCTTTAACTTATTCCTCCGGGTACTGCAGACCTGTTTAATGATGCTCGCTTTTAATAAAGCAACTTTTTGTTCAGCAAAGCGTCTCTGACGTCTCTTTTGATCCAGCCGCACTGCCGTGGTGCCCTCCTGCGCGAGAGGGGGTGACAAGACCAGAAAAACACTTTATCACGAAGAGCTATTTGAAAATGTTAGGCATTTTCTACGTTGGGAAAGACCCGGTTTCAGAGGTGAAAATAAAAAAAGAAACTTATGCTGACCCAGAGTTTCCTGTCGGCATGAATATCGTTGAAAAGGTGGACCTGTTGAGGACACTGAACAGCGGAAACTTAGCTGAGAAGTCGGCGAGAGCTTTCTGTCAAGTCAGGGTGTGTGCTGTGGGGAAGGCGAGTGATAGTGCATCGGGTAAAAATGTTGCAGCAACTGCAAGGTAGAAACAACCCACCATTAGATCCTCTCCAACCATGGGAGTTTCCACTGGAACCACTTTGCGTGCCCACTGGAAGATAGGATGTACTTGGTGGCCATCGACTCGCACAACAAGTAACCTGAGGTAGAGCTAAAAAGGTCAACCCTCCAGAGAAAATAATGGAAACACTTGGAGAGATGTTTTTTTTTTTTCGTTTTGGATCTCCTATCCATCTACTTTTCTGACAATGGGCCTCAATTTGTCTCTCAGGGGATGTCATGTGTCCTGCATGCTAATGGAGTGTAACACATTACATCAGCTCCTTATCAACCTGCTACAAATGGCCTAGCTGAAAGATGTGTGCAGACCCTGAAGAGTTCTCTAAAAGCATCCCAAGGACAAGGCTCTATCAAATGCTGTATTATTTCCTGATGAACTACAGAAACACTCCACACATCACCACAAGGTCATCTCCTGGAAGACTAATGCTCAAACTAGACCTGCGCACAACCTTTGACCTATTACTGCTAAGGGACATTGTTTGAAGCCACCAGGAGAAACCGATAAAACACAGAGAACACAAGCCAAAGGCAGAGTCTTCAAGTCAGGAGAGACAGACTTATTAGTGCACCTAAATGGGTTCCAGCAACTGTCATTGCCCAAACTGGACCAGTCTCTTTGACCGTCCAAACAGGGGACTGATAGGACAGAGGCATGTAATCAGCTCTTATCAATGTTACCAGGATCAGCTATGGATTACCCCAAGGACTCGAGTGATGAACTGACATTGTTCTTTTCTTTTTGAGAATCCTTAACTTGACACAGTAGTCTCCTTGGCCGATGAAACTTTAGAGACAGTTGAGATGCCTGTGCAGTTGAGTCCTGGGGACATTTCACCCTCAGAGTGACGTGACTGAGGCGTCATCTGACCACAGGTATTATACTAGAGTCCGACAACCTCCTTTAACATCTAAATCTTAAGACTAGTTCATTGACTGATCAACATTTGGGGCAAAATAATAGTCTTTCGTCAACCTTGAGTCAGCATAACGACTAGGTAATGTAGAAAAAAATGTCATCGACGTCCCACTGGGGTGAGTTTTTCCTTGCCCTTATGTGGGCTTTGTACCGAGGATGTCGTTGTGACTTGTGCAGCCCTTTGAGACACTTGTGATTTAGGGCTGAATAAATAAACATTGATTGATTGATTGATTGATTGTCTGTCACTTCATGGTTTTCAAATATTTTACACAATTGTCTTGAACAATTTAAAGGAACAATTAATCAGTAGCAAGCTCAGCTTCCCCGAAACCGGGGGTCAGCAACCCGCGGCTCGCATGCGGCTTTTTAGCACCGCCCTAGTGGCTTCCTGGAGCTTTTTCAAAAATGGAAAATGATAGGGAAAATATATCTGTTGTTTTAATCATATTTCTGTAGGAGGACAAACATGACACAAAACTTCCTAATTGTCAGAAAGACCAGTGTTTATTATGTTTGTGTTTATGCTTCACTAATGACAGTATTTGGCCAGTGCCGTTTTGTCCTAATAATTTTGGCGATCCTTGAACTCACCATAGTTGGTTTAGGAGTACAACTTTCTCTGTCGCTGCCACAGAAAGACGTGTATTATGTCACTCCTTCTTTGTCTCATTTTGTCCACCAAACGTTTTATGCTGTGCGGGATTGCACAAAGGTGAACTTTGTTGATGTTATTGACTTGCGTGGAGTGCCAATAATCGATGCGAACATGCTATTTAGGCTAGCTGTGCGTACATATTGCATCATTAGGCCTTGTTTGTAGGCATATTTGAGTTACCGTATATTTCGGAGTATAAGTCGCACTGGAGTATCAGTCGCACCTGCCGAAAATGCATAATAAAGAAGGAAAAAACATATAAAAGTCGCACTGGAGTATAAGTCGCATTTTTGGAGGGAAATTTATTTGATAAAACCCAACACCAAGAATAGACATTTGAAAGGCAATTTAAAATAAATAAAGAATAGTGAACAACAGGCTGAATAAGTGTACGTTATATGAGGCATAAATAACCAACTGAGAACGTGCCTGGTATGTTAACGTAACATATTATGGTAAGAGTCATTCAAATAACTATAACATATAGAACATGCTATACGTTTACCAAACAATCTGTCACTCCTAATCGCTAAATCCCATGAAATCTTATACGTCTAGTCTCTTACGTGAATGAGCTAAATAATATTATTTGATATTTTATGGTAATGTGTTAATAATTTCACACATAAGTCGCTCCTGAGTATAAGTCGCACCCCGGCCAAACTATGAAAAAAACTGCGACTTATAGTCCGAAAAATACGGTAATTTAATTTCCTTTACTTATGTCCTCTGTGTATTTAATTTATATTTTCATGTCTCATGACACATTATCTGTATGTAATATTGGCTGCATTACTGATTGTGTGCCATGTTGTTCCAGACCACAGCAAACGTTACCCAGCTTGCAAAGATTGTTATAAATCCATTAGAAGAAAACAGCCTGCCGTTTCCTATAACTCGGGCACACATCTATACCTTTGGCGGTTTTAAGCCAGTCATTTCCAGGATTTATCTAACCCTCTTAGACACTTGATGTGTTGCCTTCATTATCACACTTACATAAGGCTTTTAACTTTTTGCGGCTCCAATATGTATTTTTGGTCCAATATGGCTCTTTCAACATTTTGAGTTGCCGACCCCTACCCTAAACTGTCAAAAAAACAACAGTAAATAAGTGGTCAAATATGTACTTTACCATTTACATTTATTTGTCTAAATATGCACTAGAATGCTTTTTTCAGAATCAAGTACTTTCGCGACAGCTGACGTGACTTTCTTCTCATTGGGTATTATCTTTGACCCAACTCTCTCGTTTCAGTCACACATTAGGAGTGTTACTAAAACGGCCTTCTTTCATCTCCGTAATATCTATAAAATGTGTTCCATCGTGTCCTCCGGCGACGCTGAGATCATTATTCAAACGTTCGTTACGTCTCGTCTCGATTACTGTAACATATTATTTTCGGGCCTCCCTATGTCTAGCATTAAAAGATTGCAGTTGGTACAAAATGCCGCTGCTTTGACTTTTGACAAGAACAAGAAAAATGTATCATATTACGCCTATACTGTGTATACCTTTATATACCTATATACATATATACCTATACTGGCTCACCTGCACTGGCTTCCTGTGCACTTAGATGTGACTTTAAGGTTGTACTATTAAAATACACACATCTGGGGTCCCCTCCAAGGTTTCTAATTGTATCCCATTAGGTTGAGTTTTTTCTTGCCTTGATGTGGGATCTGAGCCGAGGATGACGTTGTGGCCTGTGCAGCCCTTTGAGACACTTGTGATTTAGGGCCATATAAATAAACTTTGATTGATTGATTTATATATCGGACTGTCTGATTGTGGCTGTCCGCTCCCTGTACGATCAGTGTCAGAGCTTGGTCCGCATTGCCGGGAGTAAGTCGGACACGTTTCCAGTGAGGGTTGGACTCCGCCAAGGCTGCCCTTTGTCACCGATTCTGTTTATAACTTTTATGGACATAATTTCTAGGCGCAGTCAAGGCGTTGAGGGGATCCGGTCTGGTGGCTGCAGGATTAGGTCTCTGCTATTTGCAGATGATGTGGTCCTGATGGCTTCATCTGGCCAATATCTTCAGCTCTCACTGGATCGGTTCGCAGCCGAGTGTGAAGCGACTGGGATGAGAATCAGCACCTCCAAGTCCGAGTCCATGGTTCTCGCCCGGAAAAGGGTGGAGTGCCATCTCCGGGTTGGGGAGGAGACCCTGCCCCAAGTGGAGGAGTTCAAGTACCTAGGAGTCTTGTTCACGAGTGAGGGAAAAGTGGATCGTGAGATCGACAGGCGGATCGGTGCGGCATCTTCAGTAATGCGGACGCTGTATCGATCCGTTGTGGTGAAGAAGGAGCTGAGCCGGAAGGCAAAGCTCTCAATTTACCGGTCGATCTACGTTCCCATCCTCACCTATGGTCATGAGCTTTGGGTTATGACCGAAAGGACACGATCACGGGTACAAGCGGCCGAAATGAGTTTCCTCCGCCGGGTGGCGGGGCTCTCCCTTAGAGATAGGGTGAGAAGCTCTGCCATCCGGGGGGAGCTCAAAGTAAAGCCACTGCTCCTCCACATCGAGAGGAGCCAGATGAGGTGGTTCGGGCATCTGGTCAGGATGCCACCCGAACGCCTCCCTCGGGAGGTGTTTAGGGCACGTCCAACTGGTAGGAGGCCACGGGGAAGACCCAGGACACGTTGGGAAAACTATGTCTCCCGGCTGGCCTGGGAACGCCTCAGGATCCCCCGGGAGGGGCTGGACGAAGTGGCTGAGGAGAGGAAAGTCTGGGCTTCCTGCTTAGGCTGCTGCCCCCGCGACCCGACCTCGGATAAGCGGAAGAAGATGGATGGATGGATGATTGATTTATTGTGGTAACTTCACAGTACATTAAACACTGTTGAAGCTGAGCGTCCATTGACGCTGGTTGCTTCTCTTCAGCCAAACCGGACAGCCTTTGGATAAATGCTCGGCTTTGTCCCGCCCGTCGGACGCTGAGCGTCTCTATAAGAGTATCGTAAGTGGGCTTCGCCTTCGCCTGAATCCCTTTTTGATTAACAGCAAAATGAGCAAACCACACATTTTGAAACATAGACCATTGCCAGAGCATTGTTCAAGTTTCATTCTAATGGTCCGAGTTGATATGGAGAATTTTACAATTCAAAAATGTAGCATCTTTATATACTTTACCTGTTATTGGAGACTGCACTAGTGTTTTTACAGTGGCTGAAAATGAGCTTCTACGTACATGAAAGACCAGCGGCCACCACTGCAATTAATGTAAGAGGGGAGTGGATGTTACGTGTTTAGTTGTATTCAAGGCATGGATCATGTTGTTGTTTGTAGTTACCAGTAGGAAGAACCATGTCGAGCTGCATGAATAACTTGGCTTTAATAAAGACTTCAGGAGGACAGCAATTTTACATACGCACTGCATGAGAGAGTGGTAATAACTGATTCCCTGATGTGCACACCCTGGTGGTGTGTTCGAAAATTACAACAACAAAACAGTCATTTTACCAAATGATCTACATCAGGGGTGCTCATTACGTCGATCGCGATCTACCGGTCGATCTCGGAGGGTGTGTCAGTCAATCACCAGCCAGGCATTAAAAAAATAGTCCTAAAAATGAGCGATCATAAATCTTCACTATGACGTCACTTTTGTCACTTGATTGACATTCACGGCACCCGAGGGTCTTCTGAGATGACGCTGGCTGCTGCCAGCTCATTAAAATTACCGACTGGAAGGCGAAAAACACTTTATTTCAACAGACTCTAGCGCCGTACCTGTCGTCAAAACTCCAAAGACCGACTGCACAGTTGCACAATAAAAGCGCTGCTTCATACTGCCTGCGCTACCAAAATAAGAGTCTCAGAAAGCTGGCGTGTACAAGCTAGCAAGCTACGGAGTTTGCCGACAATGTATTTATTGTAAAGTGTATACAAAGGAGTACGGAAGCTGGACAAATAAGATGCCAAAAACCAACCACTTGCATGTGGTATTGGACAGAAAGGAGGACTTTTTTTCTCCTCCATTCGAAAATGCGGACGTTATCATCACCACTGTCTGATTCCAATCAATGCAAGTCACACAATCAGGTAATACACCAACTTATATTCTTGTCTTCATGAAAGAAAGGAATCTATATGTGTTAAACATGCTTGTATTAACTTTAACCACCTTTAACTTGTTAACAATATTAACTGTATGTGTTAAACATGCTTGTATTATCTTTAACCACCTTTAAGTTGTTAACAATATTAACTATTTGTGTTAAACATGCTTGTTTTATCTTTAACCACCTTTAAGTTGTTAACAATATTAACTATTTGTGTTAAACATGCTTGTATTATTTTTAACCACCTTTAACTTGTTAACAATATTAACTATATGTGTTAAACATGCTTGCATTATCTGTAAACACCTTTAACTTGTTAACAATATTAACTATATGTATTTAACATACTTGTATTATCATTAAACACCTTTAATTTATTAACAATATTAACTATATGTATTAAACATGCTTGCATTATCATTAAACACCTTTAATTTATTAACAATATTAACTATATGTATTAAACATGCTTGCATGATCATTAAACACCTTTAACTTGTTAACAAAAACATATATTTCATAAATAAGTAAATATAAATTATATATATGAATGAGGTAGATCCCCACGACTTGATCAATTGAAAAGTAGCTCGCCTGCAGAAAAAGTGTGAGCACCCCTGATCTACATCCTTCCCTTTTACTTAAGAGTCCTTCATAAAAAACAAAAGCAGATAAGTGAAATGAATATCTATATGTAACAGAGATTACATCTCTTAACTGTGTAGGGTAAGTACAAACAATTCACTATCTGTATGAAATATCTAAACACATCACAGAACAGGTAGAAAAAATACTATCTCTCAAAATAAATCACACGTACATTTTTTCTCGACCTGCACGTGTTGTATAAGCTGTGTCAGTCTGCGTCGTGAATCTGGGTCGGATTGGTGATGCACTTTCCGTTTGCCTAATCACTGTCTCTTCTCTCAGTGGTGTGGGAGGGACTAAGTCCAACCACGGTATGTCTACCATCCTGAGAGTCTGCTTCGTCGTTCTGGAGAGGTGTTGGTGGTCGTTCTTGAACCGGGAGGATGTGGCGACGATTCCTCCTGTATTTTCTCCCATCGGATTGGATGATGTAGGAACGTGGCTCTTCGCACAACTTTTCCACTATTCCAAGTCGGTCATGTCCAGCAGGAGTTTGCATACGGATCACTTGCCCTTCTGCCAAGGGACTCAGTGGGCGACTTGACTTGTCGAAGTGACGTTTCACCGTAGTTCTCTTGTCGACTAGTCGAGCGTGTACTTGTCTTGACTCTTTTGCTGTTGGCTGTAGTAGTCTGATACACACTGGGATAGCTGCGCGCGTTTGTCTTGACATTAACTGTTCGGCAGGGGAACCAAGGTCCGCATCTCGGGGAATGTTTCTGAGGTTAAGGAGGTTTAGGAAGACATCAGTTTTGTCCCGGTGGGATTTCTCCATCAGTTGCTTGGCACTCCTGATTGCTCTTTCCGTGAGTCCATTCGACTGGGGAAACTCTGGGCTGCTAGTGGTGTGGGTGAAATCCCACTTCTGACACCATGTTGTTGTTTGTAGTTACCAGTAGGAAGAACCATGTCGAGCTGCATGAATAACTTGGCTTTAATAAAGACTTCAGGAGGACAGCAATTTTACATACGCACTGCATGAGAGAGTGGTAATAACTGATTCCCTGATGTGCACACCCTGGTGATGTGTTCGAAAATTACAACAACAAAACAGTCATTTTACCAAATGATCTACAGAGCATGAAGGAATGCACTGCGTGACATGGGTGTGTCCATCAGGGAGTGTAAACATGTCTGTCCGGTGTGAACGACTGTACCGTGGGAGGGTGTGTACCTTTCCTGTCAATAAGGCGGTAAATTGTTATGTGGAGACACACACAGACAGGAGAAACAGAATAAACAGTGAATAGATGAATGAAAATTAACCTGAAGCCTAAGCCTCACTTGCTTTGTGTCTATCTATTAAAAATGAACAACCGTTACCTTCAAAACAAGACACATCGGGGTCACTACAGATGCCGAGTCGGCAGGAAGTCGGCAACTGTTTGCAGCTAGCCCATGAAATAAGCTGCTCCCCTAGTGTTCCACCATGTGCTTCAATTTAGAGCTCCGGTGGTCAGAACCACACTCTGTGACCTGGTTTTCTTAAGCTGATCGTCAGTGGTGTTTACTGTCTTTTAAAAGGAAAAAAAAGAGGAAACCATTACTGATGTAGTCTTTCTCACCTCTACCTGAACCAGGCTTATTGAAGTGGAGGAAAAAAAACATGGCAGAATAACTGAAGGGAGGATCATTTTTGCGGTAGACAAACAAACAGATTCACTTGCAGAAGAAATGGTCTTTTTCTCAATCAGTCTATTATGACTCAAAGTTACATGCAGGGTTAGTTTGACCTTCAAAAAACCTCCCCTGGATGTTGGATGTAAGCCGTGGATCAACTGGAGCTGGGAATTCATGGGTTTTGACATTCTGGATTTTCTCCAGGAACATTAGCATTGGGTCCATGCCATATTTTGATGTGATTTGTGTCTCTTCTATCCATGGCGTGTCAGGGAAATATGCAAAGTGTGTTTCCATTTCTGCATTTTAAGTTTGGAGATTAAAATATTATCAAGCCTTAGTTTACAGCTTTTGCAAGTATAACAGGTTTTAACACCCAACACCAACTATGGCTATTTTTTCTTTGGTTGCATTCGTGTGCTGATTGTGTTTATTACTAGGTCTCATAAATTCACAATCTACACTTTATCCCAGTCACATCTTAGTTCATACTTGCCAACCTTGAGACCTCCGATTTCGGGGCGTGGGTTGGGCGTGGTCGGGGGTGGGGCGGGGGCGTGGTTAGGGGCGTGGTTAAGAGGGGAGGAGTATATTTACAGCTAGAATTCACCAAGTCAAGTATTTCATATATATATATATATATATATATATATATATATATAAGAAATACTTGACTTTCAGTGAATTCTAGCTATATATACGTATATTTATTTTATTATATGTATATATAAATAAAAGATATATATATATATATATATCTAAGAAATACTTGACTTTCAGTGAATTCTAGCTATATATACGTATATTTATTTTATTATATATATATATATGTATATATAAATAAAAGAAATACTTGAATTTCAGTGTTCATTTATTTACACATATACACACACATAACACTCATCTACTCATTGTTGAGTTAAGGGTTGAATTGTCCATCCTTGTTCTATTCTCTGTCACTATTTTTCTAACCATGCTGAACACCCTCTCTGATGATGCATTGATGTGTGGCACGCACAAAAGTGCTTTCATCAAATGCATTAGAGTCTGGAATCTTCCATCTCTCCCTAGCATGGCCCAAAACCGGTCAATCTTTGCTTCCTGAGGAAGATCTTCAGTGCCAAGCACTTGGTAGTCCAGTACTTCTTCCCGGAGGCTATCCAGGTCCAATCGCAGCTGTGGCTTGGAATTTACAAGCTGTTATGAGAGTAGCGTATGTGTGTGTGTGTGGCCCTTTAATAGGTGAGCATGTGAGGTGAGTGACGTCAGGGAGTGTGTGGGCGAGAGAAGAGAGGGAGCGGTAGCGTGAGTGCGGGCGGGGACTAGTTTGTTTTGTGTTGGATTGGCTGTGTGCAAGCAATCAATAAAGCAGGATTTGCAACTAATCGCCGGACTCAGGCAGGAAAGGTGCAACAAAGCGTATTTCTTCATCTTACTCGTCGTCGGCGTCGCCACGGCTGTATCTTCCTCGTTCTTCTGCTTCGTCTCCTTGTTGTGTGCGCAAATGTGCACTGCACTCTCTAAAAGCAGTATATGTTATTGATGTTATAGATGGCAGTATTGTCCTGTTTAAGAGTGTCACAACATTGCTGTTTACGGCAGACGAACTGCTTTACGGTAGACAAAAACATGACTGCTGTTGTTGTGTGTTGTTACCGCGCTGGGAGGACGTTAATGAAACTGCCTAACAATAAACCCACATAAGAAACCAAGAACTCGCCCTCGATCATTCTACAGTTATAATGTGTTTGGGCAGGCACACTGTTTATATCGTGGGAAAGCGAACTCAGGTCCACTAGGAGCTGGAGGCCACGCCCCCTCCAGCTCCGCCTGAATTTCGGGAGATTTTCGGGAGAAAATTTGTCCCGGGAGGTTTTCGGGAGAGGCGCTGAATTTCGGGAGTCTCCCGGAAAATCCGGGAGGGTTGGCAAGTATGCCTTAGTTAAAGGTGTTTGGATTTTTTTTGAAAGCCAATGGATTTACCATTACACTGTCATTCTATTGTTTGTAAAGGAGCCTTCCTTTCCATGGATATTTAAGGTAAACTTCACTTTTTTGAAATTGTGTCTATCATTCACAATACTTATATAAGGGCTCTAAAAACATCCATGTATTAATGTTTTACAAAACCCAAAACCAGTGAAGTTGGCACATTGTGTAAATCGAAAATAAAACATAATACAATGATTTGCAAATCCTTATCAACCTATATTCAATTGAATAGACTGCAAAGACAAGATATTTAACGCTCGAACTGGAAAACTGTGTTATTTTTAGCAAATATTAGCTCATTTGGAATTTGATGCCAGCAACATGTTTCAAAAAAGCTGGCACAAGTGGCAAAAAAAAGAGTGTGATAGTTGAGAAATGCTCATCAGACACTTATTTGGAACAGGTGAACAGGCTAATTGGGAACAGGTGGGTGCCATGGTTGGGTATAAAAGCATCTTCCATGAAATGCCCAGTCATTCACAAACAAGGATGGGGCAAGGGTCACCACTTTGTGAACAAATGTGTGAGCAAATTGTCGAACAGTTTAAGAACAACATTTCTCAACCAGCTATTGCAAGGAATTTAGAGATTTCACCATCTACGGTCCGTAATATCATCAAAAGTTTCAGAGAATCTGGAGAAATCACTGCCGTAAGCGATGATATTCGATACCTCAGGCGGTACTACATCAAAAATCGACATCAGTGTGTAAAGGGTATCACCACATGGGCTCAGGAACACTTCAGAAAACCACTGTCAGCAACTACAATTTGTCGCTACATCTGTAAGTGCAAGTTAAAACTATAATGTGCAAAACGAAAGCCATTTATCAACAACACCCAGAAATGCTGTCGGCTTCGCTCGGCCCGAGCTCATCTAAGATGGACTAATGCAAAGTGGAAAGGTGTTCTGTGGTCGGACGGGTCCACTTTTCAAATTGCCTGTAGTCCAGACCTGTCTCCCATTGAAAATGTGTGGTGCAATATGAAACTTAAAATACCACAACGGAGACCACGGACTGTTGAACTTAAGCTGTACATCAAGCACGAATGGGAAATAATTCCACCTGAAAAGCTTCTAAAATTGGTCTCCTCAGTTCCCAAACGTTTACTGAGTGTTGTTAAAAGGAAAGGCCATGTAACACAGTGGTAAAAATGCCCCTGTGCCAACTTTTTTGCAATGTGTTGCTGCCATTAAATTCTAAGTTAATGATTATTTGCATAAAAAAAATTACGTTTCTCAGTTCAAACATTAAATATATTGTCTTTGCAGTCTATACAATTGAATATAAGTTGAAAAGGATTTGCAAATCATTGTATTCTGTTTTTATTTACGATTTACACAACGTGCCAACTTCACTGGTTTTGTATGAACACAGTGTATGTAATGTAGTGACAGGCACATTCTTAATAACATGTCATATTTACGTATTTTGGTCATTTTAAGCATGAGGAGGTGTATTGATTTCACAGACACATCACAACGTTCGGTTTTCTCTTCAAAAACAACACTAATGATGCAGACTTGATGAGCGACAACAAAGATGACTTTGGGATAAGTGATGATCCAGAACCTTATATCTTTAAGCCTGAACTATACAGAGAATGAGCAACAAGCTTTAGAAGCTACGTACGAAACAGACTAAGCTTTAGTGAGACATTTAGGATAATGTAGCAGAATTGCTAAGTGCTAAACAACGTATACAAACATAATAAGACAATCACTTACTGTACAATCTCTGATCTCATTGGGATGCTAAATAATGGGATGTTCATATCTTCCTGTTTAGATGAATAAGTATTTAATTATTCATATTCAATTAATCATAATCACCACAAAAGGTTAAAAAGCTGCCGCAAACGATCATCTTTCCAAAAATCTCCGGTTCTAAGTTTGATGTCAAAGTGGTATGGTGAATTATACCATGTACAATTTCCTGACATGATTGTTTTGTATGCATATGCATTTGGTCACATACTCTTTTAAATGATTATTCTATTAAGGAAATATGCCCTTAGACAGCTTCAGGTCCAGATGTCAAACAAAGAATGTGCTTGTTTTTGCCCCCAGGACATTGGAGAACTTTCAGGGGTTGGAGGTCACTCGACTCCATTGAGCAAAGTGACATGCCTCAGGTGTTGTCAGCATTTGTACAAACAAACTGGGTGTTGTCCCCAAGGCAACAACAAAGAATAACTGTCTTTGTGTAACAGGTATTTAAAGATATCTGTCCAAGAAGACAAGAGAGGAGTAATCAAGCCCATACTCTTTCTCCTGGAAGCTGCAGTTCCAGTCTGAGGCTCGCTGAAACAAATAAACCTTTTTGTTCAACGATTCCTCGTTGGCCTCTTCTTGCCTTATCACCTATCACACGACTGACAAATATACAACAATGTCAACATCATTCTACCATCGAGGTGAGAGGCAATAATTTAGAATTAACTTTCACCAACTCCGAAATGCTCATCAGACACTTATTTGGAACAGGTGAACAGGCTAATTGGGAACAGGTGGGTGCCATGGTTGGGTATAAAAGCAGCTTCCATGAAATGCTCAGTCATTCACAAACAAGGATGGGGCGAGGGTCACCACTTTGTGAACAAATGCGTGAGCAAATTGTCAAACAGTTTAAGAAAAACCTTTCTCAACCAGCTATTGCAAAGAATTTAGGGATTTCACCATCTACGGTCTGTAATATCATCAAAAGGTTCAGAGAATCTGGAGAAATCACTGCACATAAGCGATGATATTACGGACCTTCGATCCCTCAGGCGGTACTACATCAATAACCGACATCAGTGTGTAAAGGATATCACCAAATGGGCTCAGAAACACTTCAGAAAACCACTGTCAGCAACTACAGTTTGTCGCTACATCTGTAAGTGCAAGTTAAAACTGTACTGTGCAAAGCGAAAGCCATTTATCAACAACACCCAGAAACGCCGCCGGCTTTGCTCTGCCCAAGCTCATCTAAGGTGGACTGATGAAAAGTGGAAACGTGTTCTGTGGTCGGACGGGTCCACATTTCAAATTGTTTTTGGAAACTGTGGACGTCGTGTCCTCTGGAACAAGGAAGAGAAGAACCACCCGGATTGTTATAGGCGCAAAGTTCAAAAGCCAGCATCTGTGATGGTATGGGGGTGTACTAGTGCTAGTTAGCTCTCTGTGATCACAGCACCACTAGTTTTGTCTGCGTTGGCGCCTGTAATAACAATATTGCTAATACTTGGTTAATATTAAAGTCATGAGTTGTAAATGTAGTACTGTTGGCAGTTTTTGCATGTTTTTTTTCGAGGGCTTTATGGGCGCAATAGAGTATTCTCATTAGCTGCATTGTTAGCCACCTCATACTTGCCGTATTTTACGAGTTAGAATGCATGACAAAACTGAAAAAACTACTTGTACTTGTCCTACAAAGATTGGAAATAATAGGCAAAATCCCCCAGTTCCCCTTTAACATCTTTGCTTTGCTACACTCCTACAGTCATTAACTGCCCACAACATAATACAGTAACATCATTATAATGTACATGACATGGTCAGTTGGAAAACTGCAACTCGGCCGTCCTCCAGTTGCAGTCAGGATTTCAAAGGACAGTCTTGCAGCTGTGAATTCTAAGCCTCTCCACTCAGAGCCAAGAGACCATTATTAACCTAGACACTCTACTTTGTTTCACAAATGTGTGGCCTTTCAGTGATTGTGTTTGATTGCACCTCACTGTCTCTCTGATGAGTGTCGAATAGACAACCTCCCTTGTCTTGCATTTAGTGGGAAAGCACATTTTTATCAATGAACTGAACAGTTTTTTTAGTTTTTTTTTTACTAGCGTTTATTAATTTTCAAACACATACAACTGGCATAGGTAGTCCAACGTACAGGTAGCCCAACAATTAAAAAACTAAACCTTATAATAAATAAAGCAAGAAAAACACAGCTGTATTCCTGAATGACTTTCATACAGATATTGCAACCTACGAGCCCACAAAAGGCTCATCAACCACCCACACCTCAATTGTGATTCAATCAGGGTTAATTTGGAGATCAGTTTCTCTTACATATCCCAGTTATTGTAACTTTGCAGAACAACTATTCATGGTATGGAACTCTACTTAAAGGGGAACATTATCACAATTTCAGAAGGGTTAAAACCATTAAAAATCAGTTCCCAGTGGCTTATTTTATTTTTCAAAGTTTTTTTCAAAATGTTACCCATCCCGCAATATCCTTAAAAAAAGCTTCAAAGTGCCTGATTTTAACCATCGTTATATTACATTAGCTCGGATTCAGACTCGGATTTCAGCGGTTTAAGCGATTCAACAGATTACGCATGTATTGAAACGGATGGTTGTAGTGTGGAGGCAGGTAGCGAAAACGAAATTGAAGAAGAAACTGAAGCTATTGAGCCATATCGGTTTGAACCGTATGCAAGCGAAACCGACGAAAACGACACGACAGCCAGCGACACGGGAGAAAGCGAGGACCAATTCGGCGATCGCCTTCTAACCAACGATTGGTATGTGTTTGTTTGGCATTAAAGGAAACTAACAACTATGAACTAGGTTTACAGCAAATGAAATACATTTGGCAACAACATGCACTTTGAGAGTGCAGACAGCCCAATTTTCATCAATTAATATATTCTGTAGACATACCCTCATGTCAGCAGGCCAGGGAAGCTAGGGTCGATATTCTTCTCTTGATCATCTTCGGTGGCATAAGGGACGGTGTGGGTAAGACATCCAGGGGGTTTAGCTCGCTCGTCTGCGGGAACAAACTGCCGCCATTGCTTGCCGTGCTACCGAGGTCCTTTGTCCCTGAATTGCTCACACACTCCGGCAGATTCAATGGGGGTCTGGCGGCAGATTTCTTTGACTTTATCGTTGGAAATGCATCTGCTTTGAGTGTCGCAGGATATCCACACATTCTTGCCATCTCTGTCGCAGCATAGCTTTCGTCGGTAAAGTGTGCGGAACAAACGTCCAATTTCTTGCCACTTTCGCATCTTTGGGCCACTGGTGCAACTTGAATCCGTCCCTGTTCGTGTTGTTACACCCTCCGACAACACACCGACGAGGCATGATATCTCCAAGGTACGGAAAACAGTCGAAAAAACGGAAAATAACAGAGCTGATTTGACGTCACCTTGTGACGTCATCGCTCCGAGAGCGATTACTAGAAAGGCGTTTAATTCGCCAAAATTCACCCATTTAGAGTTCGGAAATCGGTTAAAAAAATATATGGTCTTTTTTCTGCAACATCAAGAAGGTATATATTGACGCTTACATAGGTCTGTTGATAATGTTCCCCTTTAAGATCTCTGTCCAACTATCCTCAGACAGACTCGTATCCTACCAAAATCCCCCACCCAAAGTGATTAAATTGGAGTCGAAGACTCAGGGCGCAAAATTAAAATTTGGTTATAGAGCCTATAGTGTCAAAAGCACTTCTAAAACGTTGTCAGTTGGTGAGTGCGGGAATCTAGGGAAAGTGTAGCGAACAAAACTGCGGATCTGTAGGTACCTAAAGAATTGCTGCTCAGGGAGTGAAAATGTATTACACATATTCCATAGACACAACACACTGTATCTTGATATCACCAAAAAAAAAAAAGTTCAATAGAAGCCAATTACACGTTTTCTAACGGAGATAAAGCTATCGTGACTTTGTGAAAAGGGTCATACGAGTACATGCATGGTCCCATTCCTGCAGTAATGACCCAGCACAGCTAATAGACAGAGCGTATAGGTGCACAAACACTTCCGTGTTTGCCTTGCAAGCTGAGCAAGCAAGATAATAAATCTCTCACAGTTTGTCATTTAAACAGGTACGGCGTATGCATACATTGCCGGTCTTCCGCTCTGACGTCTGTGGGTAGTATCAGCATGATGGAATGAGATAGGGATCCGGTTTCTGGTCATTTCTCTTGAATAAATCAACACATTTGTGCACCACCGTGTCTGGAATACAGATGTTTCTTGTAAATGTATGTAGAGATTAAAGTGACATTTATTTCACATCTCATTTCAAGATCCTACCACCAGCTAAATGCTTGCCTCATCAAAAAAAAATCCAATCTAATCACAAATAATTAATAGTAATATGTTACCAATTTTTGGAAAACCATATATAAACCCCGTTTCCATATGAGTTGGGAAATTGTGTTAGATGTAAATATATACGGAATACAACGATTTGCAAATCATTTTCAACCCATATTCAGTTGAATATGCTACAAAGACAACATATTTGATGTTCAAACTGATTTTTTTGCAAATAATCATTAACTTTAGAATTTGATGCCAGCAACACGTGACAAAGAAGTTGGGAAAGGTGGCAATAAATATTGATAAAGTTGAGGAATTGCTAATCAAACACTTATTTGGAACATCCCACAGGTGAACAGGCAAATTGGGAACAGGTGGGTGCCATGATTGGGTATAAAAGTAGATTCCATGAAATGCTCAGTCATTCACAAACAAGGATGGGGCGAGGGTCACCACTTTGTCAACAAATGCGTGAGCAAATTGTTGAACAGTTTAAGAAAAACCTTTCTCAACCAACTACGGTCCGTAATATCATCAAAGGGTTCAGAGAATCTGGAGAAATCACTGCACGTAAGCAGCTAAGCCCGTGACCTTCGATCCCTCAGGCTGTACTGCATCAACAAGCGACATCAGTGTGTAAGGGATATCACCACATGGGCTCAGGAACACTTCAGAAACCCACTGTCAGTAACTACAGCTGGTCGCTACATATGTAAGTGCAAGTTAAAACTCTCCTATGCAAGGCGAAAACCGTTTATCAACAACACCCAGAAACGCCGTCGGCTTCGCTGGGCCTGAGCTCATCTAAGATGGACTGATACAAAGTGGAAAAGTGTTCTGTGGTCTGACGAGTCCACATTTCAAATTGTTTTTGGAAACTGTGGACGTCGTGTCCTCCGGACCAAAGAGGAAAAGAACCATCCGGATTGTTATAAGTGCAAAGTGTAAAAGCCAGCATCTGTGATGGTATGGGGGTGTATTAGTGTCCAAGACATGGGTAACTTACACATTTGTGAAGGCGCCATTAATGCTGAAAGGTACATTCAGGTTTTGGAGCAACATATGTTGCCATCCAAGCAACATTACCATGGACGCCCCTTCTTATTTCAGCAAGACAATGCCAAGCCAAGTGTTACATCAACGTGGCTTCATAGTAAAAAAGTGCGGGTACTAGACTGGCCTGCCTGTAGTCTAGACCTGTCTCCCATTGCAAATGTGTGGCGCATTATGAAGCCTAAAATACCACAACGGAGACCCCCGGACTGTTCAACAACTTAAGCTGTACATCAAGCAAGAATGGGAAATAATTCCACCTGAGAAGCTTAAAAAATATGTCTCCTCAGTTCCCAAACCTTTACTGAGTGTTGTTAAAAGGAAAGGCCATGTAACACAGTGGTGAACATGCCCTTTCCCAACTACTTTGGCACGTGTTGCAGCCATGAAATTCTAAGTTAATTATTATTTGCAAAAAAAATTAAGTTTATGAGTTTGAACATCAAATATCTTGTCTTTGTAGTGCATTCAATTGAATATGGGTTGAAAAGGATTTGCAAATCATTGTATTCCGTTTATATTTACATCTAACACAATTTCCCAACTCATATGGAAACGGGGTTTGTACATGTATAGGTAATATTAATAATATTAACAAGTATGAGATTGCCATTGATGATTAATGCATTTTAATGCCAATCTCATTAAAATGGCTGACACTGTATTTATATGTTATCCCCCGGCTGACAAGTGGCTATAATTATATGTCTCCATACACAGTTAAGCTAATAATAATCGCCTCTGTTACGTCAAATAAACTACATTTCTTAGTATCGTAAGTCAGTGTTTTTCAACCTTTTTTGAGCCAAAGCACATTTTTTGCGTTGAAAAAATCCGGAGGCACACCACCAGCAGAAATCATTAAAACGCAACTCAGTTGACAGTAAAAAATTGTTGTCGCAATCGTTGGATATGACTTTAAACCATAATCAAGCATGCATCAATATAGCTCTTGTCTCAAAGTAGGTGTGCTGTCACCACCTGTCACATCACGCCCTGACTTATTTTGAGTTTTTTGCTGTTTTCTTGTGTGTAGTGTTTTACTTCTTGTCTTGCGCTCCTATTTTGGTGGCTTTTTCTCTTTTTTTGGTACTTTCCTGTAGCAGTTTCATGTCTTCCTTAGAGCGATATTTCCCGCATCTACTTTGTTTTTATCCTTCTTCATGAGGACATTGTCGATTGTCACGTCATGTTCAGATGTACATTGTGTACGCCGTCTTTGCTCCACAGTAAGTCTTTGCTGTCGTCCAGCATTCTGTTTTTGTTAACTTTGAAGCCAGTTCAGTTTTAGTTTCGTTCTGCATAGCCTTCCCTAAACTTCAATGCCTTTTCTTAGGGGCACTAAACTTTTGTTTATTTTTTGTTTAAGCATTAAATACCTTTTTACCTGCACGCTGCCTCCCGCTGTTTCCGACATCGACAAAGCAATTAGCTACCGGCCGCCACCTACTGATATGGAAGAGTATTACACGGTTACTCTGCCGAGCTCTAGACAGTACCAACACTCAACAACAACACATCATTTGCAGACTTTAATTACTGGTTTGCAAAAAATATTTTTTACCCCAAATAGGTGAAATTAGATCATCTCCCACGGCACACCAGATTGTATCTCACGGCACACAAGTGTGCCGCGGCACAGTGGTTGAAAAACACTGTTTTAAGTATCAGTGGCATTTACCATTATCACTGGAAGATAAGACTAAACATGTTACACAGTGGCAGCGAGCCAGGAGCAGTCATGCCAATAGCTAAGCTAGCTTGAAACAAAACCAAGAAATAAGTGCTTAGTTAGAGCAGGGGTGTCCAAACTTTTTTCCACTGAGGGCCACATAATGAAAGGTCAAAGTATGCGGGGGTCATTTTCATATATATATATAAAAAAATAAAATAAAAAAAAATAAAATAAAATATATATATATATATATATATATATATATATATATATATATATATATATATATATATATATATATATATATATATTTTTTTTTTTTTTTTTTTTATTTATTTTTTTTATTTTATTTTTTTTTTTTTAAAGAATGCTGAAAACATAGGGACAAAAAACCTAGTCAGCTTTGTGTTACGGGTGGCAACGTGTACTATTATTAGCTCTTTCAGAGGGATTCAAAGTGCGGCTCGGGGGCCATGTGCGGAATAAAGCTGGAGTTTTGTTGGCCCCCAACACATTGTCGGAAAAAGCAACAGAATAAATGTAGGAAAATCAGCAAAATTACATAATGTAATGACAAAAATATGACATTTTGTTACTAATAACTAACAATAATACAATTTGTCACTTATAACACAAAGCTTGCACTAGGTTTTGAAATATAATGGATGTTTGTAGCTATCTTTTTGTATATGTGCCATACGTAATAATTTATGGCCAAAGGTATAGATGTGTGTGTCCATGTTTAAGGAAACGGCCGGCTGTCTTCTTCTAATGGATTTATAACAATCTATGCAAGCTGGGTTACGTTTGCTGTGGTCTGGAACAACATGGCAGACAACTATCAGAAATGCAGCCAATAATACATACAGATAATATGTCATGAGAAATGCAGATATAAATTAAATACACAGAAGACATAGGAAATTAAATAATGCAATACGTACATAAAACTATCCTAAATGGCATGTTAGCATCGATTAGCTTGCAGTCATGCACTGACCAAATATGCACTCCGCACAAGTCAATAATATCAACAAGGTTCACCTTTGTGCATTCACACACAGCATAAAACGTTTGGTGGACAAAATGAGACTGTCACGACTTGGACTATGGAGTTTTTGTTTTCCCAAGATGCAAGTGAATTTGGATCGGACATGGCTTGAAGGTGGGTACATGATTTATTTAAACACTATAACTTCAAAAAAAAGTACAAACAAAAATCGCGCACAATGGCGGAGGTAAAAAAAAATTTGGCGAATGAAAACAAAACTTGCACAAAGGCAGAAACTGAACACGAAATAAAAAACACTTACTGTGGCATGGGACCGTGAACAGGGC
Source organism: Nerophis lumbriciformis (assembly GCF_033978685.3). Classification (NCBI taxonomy): domain Eukaryota; kingdom Metazoa; phylum Chordata; class Actinopteri; order Syngnathiformes; family Syngnathidae; genus Nerophis; species Nerophis lumbriciformis. The sequence goes on along the minus strand of NC_084562.2, from coordinate 14,531,090 downwards.
TTGAAACGAGAGGATAGCAGGGTTAGAAAAGATATGACACCAGGACGAACAACAGAAAATGAAAAGCTTAAATAACACAGACATGATTAACAACAGGTGCGTGACTCAAAACAGGTGCGTGACATGACAGGTGAAAACTAATGGGTTGCTATGGTGACAAACAAGAGTGCATAATGAGTCCAAACGTGGAACAGGTGAAACTAATGGGTAACCATGGAAACAAGACAAAGGAGTGAAAAGCCAGAAACTAAAGAGTCAATAACTAAACAAAACATGACTAAAACAAAACATGATTACACAGACATGACAGAGACAAAGAACGTGTGGCATAAAACACGTCTTTCTGTGGCAGCGTCGGAGAAAGCTGTACATGTAAACAAATTGCGGTGAGTTTAAGAACCGCCAAAATTAGTAGGACAAAACGGCGCTCGCCAAATACTCTGATGAGAGAATCGTGTTTGATATCAACAGTGGGATTTCTAACAATTAGGGAGGTTTGTGTCATGCTGTCCTCTTACAGAAACCATATTAAAACAAAAATATATTTTCCCCCCATCGTTTTCTATTTTCATACATTTTTGAAAAAGCTCCAGGGAGCCACTAGGCCTGCGCCAAAGAGCCGCAGGTTGCAGACCCCCGGGCTCCACCCTGTATCACCATAAAGATGAGTTTCTTTGAGGCAGCGGACAAACGCGGTTCATATTTAACAGATGGTGAACCGCTAGCGTCGAAGGGAGTCACCATATGGCGTAGCTCAAAACCGCCCCTAAAGTGGAAAGAATGATTCAGCTAATAAAAGCTCCCCAATTAATTCAGCCACTCTAATTAGATGGGAATTTATTCCACATAAATATTTCACTATGTCAGCAGAAAGACGGTCGTAGGCTTGGGAGAACGGCGTGAATATGGCAAAAAAACAACAATTTATAGCGTCTGCCACGACTTCAACTCACAAGGTTCTGTGTGTGTGTCATTTTAAGTTAGTGAAAGTTGACCATGTGTTTCTTTATACGCTCCCTTGCAAAACCGCAAGAATGAATGCCAATGTGAAATAATGCACAGATAATAAATACAAGAAGCAGATATCCTACATCACACTTTTTTTTTTTTTTTAAATGGAGAGTGGTTAAGTTAAGAGCCAACATATTTTACATATATCATATTTACTGAATGTATCCATGGGGATTTTTTCGACATCCTTACACCACCCGCCATGTCCACCGTCTAATTTTTATTTGGTTATATCCTTTTATTTTCTCAAAAAAAACGACAGTGCGCCTTATAACCCGGTGCGCCTAATGTACGGCATGATTCTGGTTGTGCTTATCAACCTCGAAGCCATTTTATTTGGTGCATGGTGCAATGATAATTGTGAGCAGTAGATGGCAGTCACACATAAGAGATACGTGCAGACTGCAATATGCTAAAGTTAAAGTACCAATGGTTGTCACACACACACTAGGTGTGGTGAAATGTGTCTTCTGCATTTGACCCATCCCCTTGTTCACCCCCTGGGAGGTGAGGGGAACAGTGGGCAGCTGTGGTGTCGCGCCCGGGAATCATTTTTGGTGATTTAACCCCCAATTCCAACCCTTGATGCGGAGTGCCAAGCAGGGAGGTAATGGGTCCCATTTTTATAGTATTTGGTATGACTCGGTCGGGGTTTGAACTCACAACCTACCGATCTCAGGGCGGACACTCTAACCACTAGGCCACTGAGTAGGTGATGTTGGTAGATGATGGCAGTGAACAACACCAACAATTTGAATGTTCCATTGAGAAAAGAGGTTCGGGGGAGCCTGGCTGCCCTGATGGAACCATTGCTGCGGGGTACGTGAGAGACTCCTGGGATAAATGGAGAATCATGTGCATCTCAGTCCTTTCCATCGAGGACGTGGAAGACATCTACCTATTTGGAACCGTGAACGCGGGGCACCTGCTGATTGGGCTGGGCATTGCTCTGGTGTATCGTCAAATTCGGAAGACGACGGCAGCCACCCAAGGAGCCCAACGGCTGTTCGTCGCAATGGAAGGATTGGGCCGGGCTGTGGGAACACAGACTGTGGCGATTTCTGATCTGAATCACAAAATGGATCTCATCATGGAGAAGCTTGCTGAGAAGGAGAATTCAATTGAATTTGAGAGAGCCAGCACGAACACAGAGCAGGAATGTCATTGTTTTGACTGCTCGAAGAAAACAACATCCTAATCTACGATTTGACTCCCTCGAATGGCCTTAACGCCGGAACAGGCTGTTCTGAAAAACTCCCCCAAGGACTCCTCAACGATGGACGCTTTTGACCCTCCTTTTTTTCAATAACACCTGGTGTCGAACTTTGAGATCGGCCCCAGTCCACAAAAACATTTCAACATCTCACCCAAGTTAATTGGGCATACATGCACGCACCCGCCCCTTCCCCAATCAACACCACTGCTTAATTCCTCTTCGGGGTTATGGACGGCTGAGTAGCGCTTTATAGCAGCAGGCCGGGCCCCAAATCCCCCCCCCCCCCCCCCCCCCCCCCCCGTTGCGAGTTGTTTGTTGTGATTATATGCATCATGTCATCTTAGACTGATATTTTTATTACTCTTACCCCCTTTCCCAATATCACCTTTTTCCCACCTTTTTAAAGGAGTGCTGTAAGTGGCTGACCCGTTTGGCGGTCCCGTCTTGTCCCCCTGTAACGTATGTCTGCGCTTAGTGGGACTGTGCCGAAAATGAAATTTCAGTTCTTATATGTCTTGTACATGTTAAAGAATGGACAATAATAAAGCATCTTGAATCTTGAATCTTGAATCTTGAATATAGAACATTACACGGCGCTCAAAAATCGGTCAAAATGTTTTTAGTACGACTTCGGTAAGCTATGAAGCCGCACCGCTTGATGGATTATACTGTGCTTCAACATACGAGTATTATAATGGTGTGTGTATAAGGACCGTGTGGACTGCGGACTGACGCCTGTTCAATAGATGACAGTGGCAAGTTAGCCCAACACTTTGATGTTTCATTGAGAATATAGAACATTACACTCGGCACCCAAATATCTGACAAACGGTTTTAGTACGACTTTGGTAAGTTACGAAGCAGCACCGCTTGATGGATTGTCGAAGCGTTACGGCTAACAGTAGTCAGACGTACTGTGCTTCAACATACGCGTATTATTATGGTGTGTATAAGGACCCCAAAATGGCACCTATTAGGAGACATTTCATCTGGCATTTTGTTTCGACCCATTATGCCATAAAACCAACTTTTTTTTTTACCTATTCGTACTTACTGTTGTGTAATTGGGATCTGCATACGTTCCGAAAATTCGCGCCCGTCCGCCATTGTAGTCCGACACCGTAATCAATAAGATCTTTCTTTTTCTCTCTATCCTCTTGTTGTGGGACATTCATCCTTTGCTGTTGCCATTTATATTACAAAGTACCGTGCAGTTCTAACTTATATTTGCAAGTAGACTCGCTATGGAAGCCCTAACAACTACCGGTACATCAAAGAGGATGGGGAGAAAACACTGTCAATATTATTAGTATTATTATTGTCGTTAATGTAATTATATTATTATTTAGAGGGGTTTGTAAGAAGGAAGCAAAATGGTTTTGCTGAGCAATTTTTATGAAACATATTTTTACTATATAGTAGCATTTGGAAATCAACAATGAGGATACTGAGTGTACCACACTGTTTCTTGGTTTTACTTAACCTTTATACAAACAGTGCCAATCCTACATTTATCATTGTATTGCTTCATCATTCAGTTAGAGTTATGCTTCAAGTCCCAGTCTTACTAGTATAACTGGACTTACTACTCTCTGCATAAGGACAAACTTGCAACAAGAAACATATGTTTAATGTACCCTAAGAGTTTTTGTTAAAATAAAGCCAATAATGCGATTTTTTTTGTGGTACCCTTTATTTAGAAAAGTACCGAAAAGTATCGAAATAATGTTGGTACCAGTACCAAAATATTGGTATCGGGACAACACCATCCCAAATAAACATCAGCAGGTACCAGAAGGTAAGAAACGTTGGTTTTGCATTATATTACGAAACAAAACGTCAGATAATCAGTCTGCTAATAGGTGTCATTTTGCGGTTTTTATACACACACCATAATAATACTCGTATGTTTAATGCTCCGACAATCCATCAAGCGGTGCAGCTTCATAGCTTACCGAAGTCGTACTAAAAACATGTTGACAGATTTTTGAGCGCCGTGCGTAATGTTCTATATTCTCAATAAAACATTTAAAGTTTTGGTGTTGTTTACTGCCATCATATTGCAGTCTACACGTATCTCTTATGTGTGACTGCCATCTACTGATCACACTAATCATTACACCATCTACCAAATAACATCGCTTCGAGGTGAGTAAACACAACCGGAATTATGCCGTACATTAGGCGCACCGGGTTATAAGACGCACTGTCGATTTTTGAGAAAATTAAAGGATTTTAAGTGCGCCTTATAGTCCGAAAAATACGGTAGGCAAATGAATGCACTTTAAATCTTTACTGTTACGGACTAAAGAACAATGTTAACAAAGCTGTTCTTTGCTTTTGTCATATTTTTGTTTTCTTTCATGTTAATAAGGATACAATGTAATGCAGAGATGTGTTTTCTAATAATGTTATAGACAAATTATACTGTGGTTAGAGTGTCCGCCTTGAGATCGGTAGGTCGTGAGTTCAAACCCCGGCCAACTCATACCAAAGACTTTAACAAATGGGAGCCATTACCTCCCTGCTTGACACTCAGCATCAAGGGTTGGAACTGGGGGTTAAATCACCAAAATGATTCCCGGGCGCGGCCACCGCTGCTGCTCACTGCTCCCCTCACCTCCCAGGGGGTGATCAAGGGTGATGGGTCAAATGCAGAGGATAATATAGTCACGGCGGGGAGTGTTTTTAATATATATTTATATTAAATAATTGAGAAGCACTGGACTAACCCAACCCAATCTATTACTATAATAGCATGACTGAATCCATCTCAAGGGTTCAAGTTTTGCAGAGCAAATTCTTAATACTCACACTTTTTTTTTTTTCAGCAAATGTCTAAGAGAAAAAGCTCAACGTGAACTTCCGCGGACCCTTTTTCAATAGCCCACAGATGAGAAGTCAAAGACAGACGAGAGTGGAAGTAAGGGAACTGAAACAGAGGCAGCACAGATTATTAGATAGAAACAAAGGGAAATATCGGAGGACACGGAGAGAGACAGTGGGATTTTCTCCACCGTTCTGCAAGAAATCCTGATATTGATTAAGCATAAAGTACTCATCCGGCCCTGTAAAGCACGTTCAAGGTTGATTTGAGAGAAATTTTAAACAAAAGAGACAATTAACCAAGCTCTGGTGCGGCGGTGAACGGGAGTGGAAACACGGTGCAGAACACACCACTTAGGCTTCATTAGCCGTGTTGTACTCGGTGAGTCACTCAGAGCTGCCAACCTTTTTAGTGCACTCGAACGCATCATGTGCCGTGCTCACTTTATCTAAATATATACACACAACCATTCACACTCCTGTTCACACCTATATGGACACATTCGAGTCTCTACTTAATCTCATATGCATGTTTTTGGACGTCAATACCACAGGAATCTAAGTAAACCCACACAAGCACGGGAAGAACATCACCGCATTAAAGCAAACTATATATTGTGTTATGTTGAATTAGTCCCTCTAGGAATTTGCCGGCTACTTTTTAATTGATTGTTGTGGCCTAAAAATGCCTGAATTTGTGGCAGCTTTTTCAGAAAGTTGCTGCAAAAGTTGCAATGTATTGAGACTTGGGACTTGATGCATTTTATGAATTTGTTATCAATATTTTTTAGTGTTTAATGTAAACTTAACCTGAAAAATAAAAAAAAATGGAAAACAATTGCTGTATTGATGTGTTTACCCATTTTATACTGCAAAGACTTAAAAGTCCGAGTCGCCATGATATAAAAAAAAAAAATTAAAAAAAAAAATATATATATATATATATATATATATATATATATATATATATATATGGTATATATTATATATTTAGTGTATATATGGATGTATATATAGTGTATATATGTATTTATACATATGTCCATATATATCCATATATACACACTGTAAGTATATATATATATATATATATATATATATATACTTACAGTCTTAATAAGGTTATCCAAAAAATAGTGCTCGATACCGTAGTAGAGCGCAATATATGTATGTGTGGGGAAAAAAAATCACAAGACTATTTCATCTCTACAGGCCTGTTTCATGAGGGGGGTACCCTCAATCGTCAGGAGATCTCCTGACGATTGAGGGTACCCCCCTCATGAAACAGGCCTGTAGAGATGAAATAGTCTTGTGATTTTTTTTCCCCACACATACATATATATATATATATATATATATATATATATATATATATATATATATATATATATACATACATATATATATACATACGTATATATATACATATGTATATATATATATATATATATATATGTATACATACATATATATATACATACGTATATATATACATATGTATATATATATATATATATATATATATATATATATATATATATATACACATACATATGTATATATATATATATATATATATATATATATATATATATATATATATATATATATATATATATATATATATATGAAAGTATCAATGATTGTCACTAGGTGTGGTGAAATTTGTCCGCTGCCCTCTGCATTTGACCCATACCCTTGTTCACCCCCTGGGAGGTGAGGGGAGCAGTGGGCAGCAAAACTATGAATGAACACATGTGGAGTTACGTACTCAACCAAAAAAGGTAAAATAACTGGACATATGTAAATAAATAAATAAATATATATATATATATATATATATATATATATATATATATATATATATATATATATATATATATATATATATATGTATATATATATATATATATATATATATATATATACAGCAAAAACGTCTCAACTAACATTGGACACAAATTCCTCAATCTGATTGACAAACACTTTCCCAAAGACAACACCCTAAGAAAAGTATTCAACAAGAACAACATTAAATTGAGCTACAGCTGCATGAACAATATACGACAAATCATCTCAAACCACAACAAAACAATTGCAAATGAGCCGTCGGCCCCCAGACAGAGCGACTCCAAAACCAACAAAGACTGTATCTGCCGAAAGAAACCTGATTGCCCTCTCAACGGGGGGTGCTTACAAACATCAGTTGTCTACCAATCTAAGGTAATACGCAAGGACATTAACACATCCGACACATATGTAGGATTAACCGAGGGAGAATTCAAAACCAGATGGAACAATAACAAGGCTTCTTTCAGGAACAAAAACCTGCGAAATACCACAGAACTCAGCAAACACATTTGGGACCTCAAAGACAATAATGTTGAATATTCAATAACATGGCAAATTCTTGCATCCAGCACACCTTACAATAGTGGTAATAAAAGATGCAACCTATGCTTGAAAGAGAAACTGTTTATTATTTACCGTCCAGACCTGTCATCCCTCAACAAGCGCAGCGAAATTGTGACAGCATGCCGCCATAGACGGAAACACCTCCTAGGTAACACATGAGCCAATCACCACGCCCCTACGACAGCCTGTACCCACCCACTCTGTGCCCTATATAAACCATGGTATGCGAATGCTCCCAATAAAACCTCCTGATGATTGAGGGTACCCCCCCTCATGAAACAGGCCTGTAGAGATGAAATAGTCTTGTGATTTTTTTTCCCACACATACATATATATATATATATATATATATATATATATATATATATATATATATATATATATATATATATATATATATATATATATATATATATGAGATATATATATATATATACATATATATATTTACTGTATATATGTATGTCTACATATATCCATATATATCCATATATAGCATATATACACACTGTATGCATATATATATATATATATATATATATATATATATATATATATATATATATATATATATATATACATATACACACATGGAATGTATGATATATTTAGTGTAAATATGTATGTATTTATAGTGTATATATGTATGTATACATATATCCATATATAGCATATATACACACTGTATGTATATATATATATATATATATATATATATATATATATATATATATATATATATATATATATATATATATATATATATATATATATATATATATATATATATATATATATATATATATATATTTATAGTACAGGCCAAAAGTTTGGATACACCTTCTCATTCAATGTGTTTTCTTTATTTTCATGACTATTTACATTGTAGATTGTCACTGAAGGCATCAAAACTATGAATGAACACATGTGTGAGTTATGTACTTAACAAAAAAAGGTAAAATAACTGAACATATGTTTTATATTCCAGTTTCTTCAAAATAGCCACCCTTTGCTCTGATTACTTTTTCGCACACTCTTGGCATTCTCTCGATGAGCATCGAGAGGTAGTCACCTGAAATGGTTTTCACTTCACAGGTGTGCTTGAAGCTCATCGAGAGAATGCCAGGAGTGTGCAAAGCAGTAATCACAGCAAAGGGTGGCTATTTTGAAGAAACTAGAATATAAAACATTTTTACTGTATATATATATATATATATATATATATATATATATATATATATATATATATATATATATATATATATATATATATATATATATGCGCATCACTAGTTTTGATGAGATAGCAGAGACAAATTCAATTGGCGAAAATTACGCTGATTGACAAAATGTGCGGGAAAGTTGAGGAGAGCTGCACAGTTCGCGGGGATTGGTATAATATGCAAGAATTGGCACAAAATCCTGGAGGGACTGTAGCTTGGTAACATACCTGTCTGTGGTGTTTGTCTCTTGCTCTGACCAGCCGTACACAAATAGGAAAATATGAGGAAACAATGGATCGAAAGTAGAGATGTCGATAAATGCTTTAAAATGTAATATCGGAAATTATCGGTATCGGTTTCAACCTCCCGATTTTACCGGGAGACTCACGAATTTCAGTGCCCCTCCCGAAAATCTCCGGGGGCAACCATTCTCCCGATTTCCACCTGGACAACATTATTGGGGGGCGTGCCTTAAAGGCACTGCCTTTAGCGTCCTCAACATCCTGTCGTCACGTCCGCTTTTCCTCCATACAAACAGCATGATATATGCATAATATATGCGGCTTTAACACACATAAGTGAATGCAAGGCCACACTGAGGGTGGCCGTATAAACAACTTTAACACTGTTACAAGTATGCGCCACACTGTAAACCCACACCAAACAAGAATGGCAAACACATTTCAGGAGAACATCCGCACCGTAACACAACATAAACACAACAGAACAAATACCCAGAACCCCTTGCAGCACTAACTCTCCCGGGACGCTACAATATACACCCCCCGCTGTATATACGCAACTGCGTCTTATGTTTCCAAGCTAAAAAAGACAAATGATGAAATTATACTGAATACAGAGATTCCTAATGGCTCTGTGGTATATGTATTTCTGAGGGGGTACCTCATTCATGTTTAATGGTCCTAATTCTTCAGGATCTCCTCATTTCTTGGCTGTTAAAGCCTCGCAAGGTTGGGATATTTTATGCGGCACAATGGCCCAAGGTAATGTCTTTTAAATTGAATGCCTTTTCACTTTGAGGACTTGAGACGGCCTTTTGCCATGCTGACATAGAACATATTTCATTTCTCTTTGGATTTTGAACATTGAAGAAACCAGATCAGTTAAACAAAAAAAATATATATATATTAATGTTTTCACTTTTATTTAAGAAGGGAAAAAAAACGAATAAGGTGAACAATGAAAGTGTTCCAAGACAGGTGGCAGAACATTCAGGTCTGGTTCATGAATACAACCAAGACTAAATTAATTTGGTTTAAAGCAGGGGTGTCAAACGTATGGCCCGCGGGCCAGATCAGGCTCGTGAACAGGTTTAATCCGGCTCGCAGGGTGAGTTTGCTAAAATAATGTGACCAAATCTGCTGGGTCAAAAGTATACATACAGCAATGTTAATATTTGGTTACTTGGCAAGTTTCCCTGCAATAAGGAGCTTTTGGTAGCCATCCACAAGCTTCTGGTTGAATTTTTGGTTGGTTTTCTGACATGGACTTGTTTCTTCAGCATTGTCCACACGTTTAAGTCTGGACTTTGGGAAGGCCATTCTAAAACCTTAATTCTAGCCGGATTTAGCCATTCCTTCACCACTTATGACGTGTGGTTCGGGCCATTGTCCTGTTGGAATACCCAACTATTTGTCCTGAAGAATTTGGAGGTAATGCTCATTTTTCATTGTCCCATTTACTCTCTGTAAGGCACCAGTTCCATTGGCAGCAAAACAGGCCCAGAGCATAATACTACCACCACCATGTTTGACGGTAGGTATGGTGTTCCTGGGATTGAAGGCCTCACCTTTTCTCCTCCAAACATATTGCTGGGTATTGTGTCAAGACGTGGACTATGGTGTGTTTGTTTTCCCGAGATGCAAGTAAAGCTGGACTGGTCATGGCGTGAAGGTAAATACATATTTATTTATAACACTCAAAGGAACAAAAAGCGCGCTCAAGGTGGATGTACAAACTTGACTAACGAAACAAAAAGACTTGCACGTGGGCAAAAAACTGTGAATAATTAAACAAAAAAACACTAACTGTGGCATTAATAAAAACAAACTTACTTGGACATGGCATGAAGTGCACAGAGGTAAAAGTGTGACAGGGGTATGAATCCGGGGATGTCACCACAAAGACAAACTGAAAACAATGAACTTAAATACTACAGACATGATTAACGAAAACAGGTGCGTGACTCAAAATGTGAAACAGGTGCGTGACGTGACAGGTGAAAACTAATGGGTTGCTATGGTGACAAACAAGAGTGCACAATGAGTCCAAACGTGGAACAGGTGAAACTAATGGGTAATCATGGAAACAAGACAAGGGAGTGAAAAGCCAGAAACTAAAGAGTCCAATAACTAAACAAAACATGACTAAAACAAAACATGATTACACAGACATGACAAAACAGCTCAATTTTTGTTTCATCTGACCACAGAACTTTACTCTAGAAGGTCTTATCTTTGTCCATGTGATGTCAGATGAAACAAAAAATGAGCTGTGTGGCCACAATACCCAGCAATCTGTTTGGAGGAGAAAAGGTAAGGCCTTTAATCTCAGGAACATCAATCCTACTGTCAAGCATGGTGGTGGTAGTATTATGCTCTGGGCCTGTTTTGCTGCCAATGGAACTGGTGCTTTACAGTGAGTAAATGGGACGATGAAAGAGGAGGATTATCTCCAAATTCTTCAGGACAACCTAAATTCATCAGCCCGGAGGTTGGGTCTTGGGCGCAGTTGGGCGTTCCAATAGGACAATGACCCCAAACACATGTCAAAAGTGGTAAAGGAATGGCTAAATCAGGCTAGAATTAAGGTTTTAGAATGGCCTTCCCAAAATCTTGACTTAAACGTGTGGACAATGCTGAAGAAACAAGTCCATGTCAGAACACCAACACATTTAGCTGAACTGCACCAATTTTGTCAAGAGGAGTGGTCAAAAATTCAACCAGAAGCTTGCCAGAAGCTTGTGGATGGCTACCAAAAGCGCCTTATTGCAGTGAAACTTGCCAAGGGACATGTAACCAAATATTAACATTGCTGTATTTTAATTTGGTCACATTTTCAGTAGACCCATAACAAATTCATAAAAGAACCAAACTTCATGAATGTTAGTTGTGACCAACAAGTATGTGCTCCATTCACTCTATCGCACAAAATAAGAGTTGTAGAAATGATTGGAAACTCAAGACAGCCATGACATTATGTTCTTTACAAGTGTATGTCAACTTTTGACCACAACTGTATACATCTGACCAGCGTAATTATGACACTATTCACTTTAGGTGCCGCTGCCACGCATAATAAACGACACGGGTAGGATCTGACACACTTTGCTTAACTGCACACTCACCTAACATGCTAATTAACTGCATTGATTTATATATGTTATATGTTACACCATGTGAAAGGTGAATGCCATACATAAGTATTATTTCCAGCTGAGTGTATTTATAAATAGCAAAAACACAGTGATTCTGTGGTACAGGATGATGACATAACCACTGCATTGGTCAATTTTGGTCTTGACCTCTGTATGTATGATGAGATTATCGCAGATCCTCAAGATGCAACCTTTTAATCAAGTTTGAATAACAGGATATCGAGACTGATTTGGTGGATTTAAAGATTCCTTTTTTTATTTATAGATGAAATTGTAAATGGGTATTTGGTGGGTAGATTTTGAAATGTATTGTTTTGTACTGTATTTTGTATATTATATGATGATGTATATTTTAACTGTGGGTCCCTGTCCATCATCTGTGTGCTTCGAGGGATGACCTTTTTGCAGAACGAGCTCTGATATCAACAAAAGAAACAATAATGAAATACAAAACTATGTCTGTCTGTAAATACATAAAAAAAATACATCAAATTGCACCTTGCACTGCAAACATAGTTGACTTGTTTAAGACTTAAAAGATGTTATAAAAAGATTTTACTGCTGTGAGATGTTACGTTATGTTGGTGGTGTACAACCTCTTGTGCTAATAAAAATTAGACTTAGACTTCCTTTTTATTGTCATTCAAATTTGAACTTTACAGCACAGATAAGAATGACATTTCGTTACATAAGCTCATGGTAGTGCAGGATAAAAAAGCAATAAGGTGCATATATAAATAAATAAATAAATAATATAATATATATATATGTATATATATATATATATATATATATATATATATATATATATATATATATATATATATATATATATATATATATAAAATAAATATATATATATATATATAGATATATATAAATAAATAAATAGATTACTGTACAGATAAATATATTACACTTTTTCACATGTGTCCACATTTATGGATGTATGTTATATTGTCTTTTTTATTCCAGCGAGTTAATCCATTTTACGTATATACCAAAAATGGTAATAATTGTTTTATTTTTGTAATTTACATTAGGTAAATTGCACCGATAAAAGTACAGATGAATCCTGGTATCGACAAATAATATCAATATTGGTATTGGTATCGATAAAATCTCAACAGTATACATACATTTTCTACATTTTTCATAACATGGTCACTACTGCCTAAGTTTCTCTTGTTATATTCTTATTTTACTGTTTTTTTTTTATTATCATTGTTGCTTTTTTTTAATTATTATATTGTAATATTTTTCTATTTTGTTTCCATTTATACCCCCATTATTTACTTTTTACTTTTTAAATTCGATCTCAATTTTGTACACTGCTGCTGGAATTTAAATTTTCCTGAGGGAACTCTCCTGAAGAAATCAATAAAGTACTATCTATCTATCTATCCATCTATCTACAACGATATAAAATTATAAAATAAACTTCCAGAAAACTATCAAATGTGATTGCTTTGATTGAAGACACATGGGAAAAGGACCATAATACCACTCCGGATTATCCATCAAAAATCAAAAATTCATATTATTTACCTGCTGTATCTGTTTAACAAACAACATACAAAATAAACTCTCCAGCACAGACCGCCGCAACAGCTGAACCTAAATAGCCTAAATTGCTAAATGAGAACCGGTGTGCCGGCAAGTAAACAACCAACGTAACAGAAGCGCTGGACCGGATCCAACACCAAACATAAGCAAACACCTCAAAACCCTTACCGTGAATTGATTAACGTGGACCCCGACTTAAACAAGTTGAAAAACTTATTCGGGTTTTACCATTTAGTGGTCAATTGTACGGAATATGTACTGTACTGTGCAATCTACTAATAAAAATGTCAATGGTACCCTACAAAACCCTCAAATCTAGACTCCAAACATCCCAGAACAAGCTAGTCAGATTACTTCTAGACCTCCACCCCAGATCCCACCTTACTCCTACCCACTTCTCCAAAGTGGGCTGGCTCAGGGTGGAGGACAGAGTAAAACAACGTGCACTGAGCCTGGTCTATAAAATCCGCTACACCTCCCTGATACCGAAGTACATGTCAAACTACTTCCTTAACGTAAATGACCGCCATAACCACAACACCAGGGGGAGCTCTACTAACCACGTTAAACCCAGATTCCGATCTAACAAAGGTCTTAACTCATTCTCTTTCTATGCCACATCAATATGGAATGCGCTCCCAACAGGTATAAAAGAAAGGGCATCTCTATCCTCCTTCAAAACCGCAATAAAAGTACACCTCCATGCAACTTCAACCCTAAACTAACACCCTCGCCGGATTGTTGTTAATAATCAAATGTAAACAATCAAATGCAGATATTTTTCTTATACCTTCTGATCTCTCTCTCTCTCTCTCTCTATGTCCACTACTTGCTGTACATATCCTACCAATTCAGACCTTCACTGTTTCAATATCCATTTCTCTGTTCTCAATTGTTGATGACTGATGATAACAACCAAACCTACCCCCCGCCCCCTCCACACCCCGAATTGTAAATAATGTAAATAATTCAATGTATACACCCTGATGATTATCTTGTGTGATGACTGTATTATGATGATAGTATATATCTGTATCATGAATCAATTTAAGTGGACCCCGACTTAAACAAGTTGAAAAACTTATTCGGGTGTTACCATTTAGTGGTCAATTGTACGGAATATGGACTTCACTGTGCAACCTACTAATAAAAGTCTCAATCAATCAATCAATCAAAAAAACCCAAACATGAAAAAGAATGGAAACTAGCAGGTCAACACTACTCCTCTCTGTGGGGGACTTTTATGCCGCCACTATCCGCAAGTTACACGTTTGACTGTAATTACATGATCTAATACATTTTATGCAGTATATTTATTTTATTCTAGATGTGTGGAAACCATTTGTGATCCTAACTTTTTTTTTTATGTGCATAACGGCACCTGAGCGGGCCAAGGAAACACCAACTGTGTCAGCTTATTTCAGCTCTGTCAATCCGGTAGTCACGGCCACGTAGGTAAAGCCACTATGACTTTTGAATATGACTGACCTATTTCTTCAGCAATCATTGTCCAAGGCAGAGCTACTGTCAGGCACTAAATGTCACGCCTGCTTCTGTTCATGAATATCTTTCGTTTGATTTTGCAACGGTTTTATACAGTGGTACCTCAACCTAAGAGGGTTTTGAGATAAGCGCAGTCCCTCAGCTAATTGTAATGCTTTAAGTTCCGAGCAGAAACATTGAGCTACAGGCATCCCTGCCATTAGTTGGCGTAGCAAATGTCACAGTGAACCCTTTAAGATCCGCCGAAAATACACTATATTGCCAAAAGTATTTGGCCACCCATCCAAATGATCAGAATCAGGTGTCCTAATCAATAAATGTAAATAAATCACTTGGCCCGGCCACAGGTGTATAAAATCAAGCACTTAGGAATGGAGACTGTTTCTACAAACATTTGTGAAAGAATGGGCCGCTCTCAGTGATTTCCAGCGTGGAACTGTCATAGGATGCCACCTGTGCAACAAATCCAGTCGTGAAATTTCTGATGGACGAGTCCGGGTTTGGAGGTTGCCAGGAAAACGCTACATTTCGGACGACATTGTGCAGAGTGTGAAATTTGGTGGAGGAGGAATTATGGTGTGGGGTTGTTTTTCAGGAGTTGGGCTTATTCCCTTAGTTCCAGTGAAAGGAACTTTGAATGCTCCAGGAACATTTTAGACGATTCCATGCTCCCAACCTTGTGGGAACAGATTGGAGAGGGCCCCTTCCCCTTCCAACATGACTGTGTACCAGTGCACAAAGCAAGGTCCCTAAAGACATGGATGACAGAGGCTGGTGTGGATGAATTTGACTGGCCTGCACAGAGTCCTGACCTGGACCCGGATAGAACACCTTTGGGATGAATTAGAACGGAGACTGAGAGCCAGGTCTTCTTGACCAACATCAGCGTGTGACCTCACCAATGCGCTTTTGGAAGAATGGTGGAAAATTCCTATAAACACACTCCGCAACCTTGTGGACAGCCTTCCCAGAAGAGTTCAAGCTGTAATAGCTGTAAAAGGTGGACCCACATCATATTGAACCCTATGGGTTAGGAATGGGATGGCACTTCAAGTTCATATGTGAGTCAAGGCAGGTGGCCAAATACTTTTGGCAATATAGCATTAGCTTATAGCTGGATATCGACACATTGTGGAACTTTGATTCACAAACTTACTGTACTTGGTTGTTCAAAAGGGTTAAATGGAAAAGTTCATATAGTGGAACCAAGTTCGACATAAGAAACAAATATGAATAATGGGTTCCAGCCTCGGCAAAATTCCGTATTTTAGTAAAAGTTTGTACACTTTGAACACAATATAAAGTGTTATACATTAATGTATTACAGCCAAACATCACAAGGGGGTGAAGGATCAACTTTCTTTTTTATTAGCAAGCCAAAACTAAAACAACAAAAACTCCTCCTTATGCGATGCTTCACCAAAACGCACACAGAAGTCCCTTTGGTGCCCTCACAAACGATCAGAAATCACAAAAATCCTTAATTTCAACAACCATATTGCGATAATAACAAACATTTAAAATCCACTTACATTAGAATAGGAAAAAAAGGAGCTGACACCAAAGTAGCAGACACAGAGGAAGAGAAGGAGAGACCGGGTAGAAAGGGTGTGTGTGTGTGTGTGTGTGTGTGTGTGTGTGTGTGTGTGTGTGTGTGTGTGTGTGTGTGTGTGTGTGTGTGTGTGTGTGTGTGTGTGTGTGTGTGTGTGTGTGTGTGTGTGTGTGTGCACGCGCGCTTTGGAACATGTGCCGCTGAACTTTTCTCCTTCGCTGTGAAATAAGTCTGCTTTGGCATATTTTTCCAGAAAAGTCCGGTCTCATCCCAATTAAAAACTTGCTGTGGTACAAAGCCTGATTTTACAATACTTGTAAGTGCCATTACTGTCTTTGGCTTTGTGGCTGCGTTGTGTGCATTTTGTCGTTTCGTCTCCATGATGATGGTGAGTCCATAACACACTAAATGGCTGACTGAATGATTGTGTGAGTGTGTTTGACATAACGTGAACAATTTCAGTGGTCTGATGTGATGAGGCTAAGTTTATATGTGGCAGGTGAAGCTTGTGAACCTGGAAAAATCATAAATTAGTCAAAACATTGTATATTTAAAGTGCGGGGTAAAAAAAGTAGCGGTTTATAGCCCGGGAATTACAGTAATTGAAGTACTGTAGTTAAATTACTTGTCTGTTCAACTTGAATGTCACAAAATTCTTTAAAAATTGAAAGGCGTTTCTTCTTCTTTCCGGATTTTGCATGTTTTCCATTTGTTAAAATGGTAGAGATGTGACTTTTGGGAACGTTTGGCCTCTTTTAAATATCTCTCTCAAGTGAACGATGAGAACCAATTTGGACCGCCAGGCATTCGCTTTGGGAGCCGTTTTTAATGCACACGCAGATGCTGCGTCAGCGATTTTTATTCTAGTTTTATTTATATACATACATTTTATCCGTACTGCTTTTCTGTAATGTTAAAATGCTTTTGGTCTACAACGTTCTTTAAGTCAGGGGACATTTAAAATAGTAATGTTTACAATACAAACACAACAGAAATGTAAATATAGTCAATATTTCAGAAAATTTCTGAAATTAAGGTGTACATTATTAGTAGACATTCTACTAAATTAGTAGAAATTCTACTTAATTAGTAGAAAAAAAACAAAAAAACTATAATAAAAAGCCATTCTTTTGAACGGCTCTTTGAAAAGCAACTGCTTCAAGAGCCATAAGTCCAATCTCCATGTTTCAGGCCTGTTCAATTAATTCAATTGAGTACTAGTATCAGTTCAAATGTAAACAACACCCATCCTTAGCTATTACAACATGCGTAGTCAAGTTGTATCAAAGGCTCAGTGACCCAGGGAGCCACCTGCTGAATATTATCCCTGCTTTTTCTTTCTTTGCTGATAAAGACCAATAATTGCTCCGACGGGGAGAGGTCAGGGAAGTGGACCGTCTAATGAATATCAAAGTTCAGCCAAACTTTTTTTCCCCATTATAAAAGTCTAACTAAAGACAGCGTAATAGCTCTGCGTTTCCGGAAGGGATATTTTCCGCCCTGCTGCGGGTGGAAATGTGACATTGAGCTGACTTGCCGATGCTAATATTCTGTCCAACAGTAAAGCGAAGGTTAGGGGCGGGTGCTTCGGGGCCCGAGCACCCCACGGACTATGCCTAGCACTCGCGTGGGATCGATGGCAACTTTCAATCTTCAAAATTATTTTTGAAAAAATCAATCTTGCTGTTGTTGATTTTGTGGCCAGTTTGGTCCATTTTACATAATAAATGAGTAACATATCAAATAGTCTTTAATTAGATTTAGATTTATTGATCCCTGTTGGGGAAATTCATTTTCCCTGCCGTATATTTGAACAATAGACATTATACATCACGAAACAAAAATAACAAAAAGACATCATACATGACCAACACACATTTACAGGCTTAGTATCTATACATGCTTCACTAAACACTGCAGTACTCCAGACTAAGTCATACTTGCCAACCCTACCGGATTTTCCGGGAGAAACTCCTGAAATTCAGCGCCTCTCCCGAAAACCTCCCGGGACAAATTATCTCCCGAAAATCTCCCGAAATTCAGGCGGAGCTGGAAGCCACGCCCCCTCCAGCTCCATGCGGACCTGAGTGACGTGTCAACAGCCTGTATTCACGTCCGCTTTCCCACAATATGAACAGGTGCCTGCCCAAACACGTTATAACTGTAGAATGATGGAGGGCGAGTTCTTGGTTTCTTATGTGGGTTTATTGTTAGGCAGTTTCATTAACGTCCTCCCAGCGCGGCAACAACACACAACAACAGCAGTGATGTTTTATTCTACCGTAAAGCAGTTTGTCTGCCGTAAACAGCAATGTTGTTGTAATATATTGAGTTGGAGGCAATAACCAGGCGAGGTGATGAAGTACGTCTCTTTACTGTAGACTTCAGAACAAACTCACACACTTGACGTCAGGTGCGCAACACCACGTAAATCGTTGGCCAACCAAAAACTAACCCCAGTACGCTATAGCCAACATTCACCAGGAGATGGCAACAGACAAACATAGATCACTCTATTACATTCCTACAAAACTGTACTTAAGCCACATTCTTTTTTTTTTTTTTTTAGTACTGAACTCTTAACCCTCATTTGTAAACAATAACATGCTTATTATACAAACAGTATTTGTACACCTTTAACACAGATTTTTGTACCGTCTTCAGAGATTCAGTTTTTTTGGTGGTACTTGAAACCTTTCTGGGTACCTGCGAAAGGGTGTTCAGCATGGTTAGAAAAATAGTGACAGAGAATAGAACAAGGATGGACAATTCAACCCTTAACTCAACAATGAGTAGATGAGTGTTATGTGTGTGTATATGTGTAAATAAATGAACAATGAAATCCAATTATTTATATATATATATATATATATATATATATATATGTATATATATATATATATATATATATATATATATATATATCATAAAATAAATAAATATATATATATATATATATATATATATATATATATCATAAAATAAATAAATATATATATCTAGAATTCACTGAAAGTCAAGTATTTCTTATATATATATATATATATATATATATATATATATATATATATATATATATATGTAATACTTGACTTGGTGAATTCTAGCTGTAAATATACTCCTCCCCTCTTAGCCACGCCCCCGACCACCCCGACCACGCCCCCCACCTCCACCTCCCGAAATCGGAGGTCTCAAGGTTGGCAAGTATGGACTAAGTACATATGTTAAATCTGGTCTATATTTACTCTAAGTCAAGCCAAAAATTCACTTTGACTAATCATTGATTCTTGTGATGATTATTTTGACTTTCAACAAATTCCTCCAACGTTAATGAAGGTCATACTTAGTCAACAGCCTTACATGTCACACTAAGGGTGACCGTATGAACAACACCAACACTGTCATAAACATGTGCCTTATAGTGAAACCCCACTAAACAACAATGACAAACACATTTTGGAAGAATATTTGTACCGCAACACAACATAAACACTACAGAACAAATTCCCAGAAATCCCTGCAGCACCAACTCTTCTTGTCACAGTTTGGTTGCAGCTTGCTGCGAGGTTTGTTCTCTCCTGGGATGTAAACGGACTATTCCGGACAAGGCGTGCAGGTAGGAACATATTTATTAGTCTTCTCAAAACTCAAAGTACTACAAAAAACGGAAAACAAGGCGAAGGCACAACACGCTGATTGCACTTGGAGCTAAACTAACACTTAGTATAAACTATAACAAAGAAAACTTACTAGCTGTGGCATGAACAAACAAAATCTTACGTATACAAGGCATGAAGCGAACACTTGGCATAAACTTGGAATCAGACATGAACCGAACAATGACGCCAGGCCGACTGACTGGCAAAGGCAGGTTTAAATCGTGTCTCTAGATTAGAGCCAGGTGAGCGTCCCGAACACCAGCGGCAGGTGAAAATCATACGCAACCATGGCAACCAAAACAAACAAGAGTGCACAAAAAACAGGAACTATGGAGTTAAACTAACAGAACATAACGAAAACATGATCCGGACCACGGATCATGACACTTCTAGGACGCTACAATATAAACAAACGCCATTGGTGGATCTACACCTAACATCCACTGTAATGATACCACGTACAATAGCGTATCTAGTCGATACTACTACGATTACATTAATATTTTTTAACATCACAAAATCTTCTTTCGTTTTTTTTAAAATTTATATTATGTTTATAAACTCAGGAAATATGTCCCTGGACACATGAGGACTTTCAATATGACCAATGTCTAATCCTGTAACTAGTTGGTATCGGATTGATCCCCAAATGTATGGTATCATCCAAAACTAATGTAAAGTATCAAAGAAGAGAAGAATAAGTGATTATTACATTTTAACAGAAGTGTAGATAGAACATGTTAAAGGATAAAGTAAACAGATATTAACAGTAAATGAACAAGTAGATTAATAATTTATTTTCTACCACTTGTCCTTAATAATTTTGACAAAATAATAGAATGATAAATGACACAATATGTTACTGCATACATCAGCAGACTAAATTAGAAGCCTTTGTTTGTTTACTTACTACTAAAAGACAAGTTGTCTTGTATGTTCACTATTTTATTTAATGACAAAATTGCAACAAGAAACATGTTTAATGTATCGTAAATATTTTTTTGTTAAAATAAAGCCAATAATGACATTTTTTGTCATTAGAAAAGTACCGAAAAATACCGAAATACTTTTGGTACCGGTACCGGTACCAAAATAATACACACACACCGAGCACCCAATGGCAGAAATGTGGATCGGCGCCTATGACGGACGACACCAGATATGTTTAATTGGATGTGTTGCCGATTATATCTTCTTATCGATTATTACACACATGACAAATAGAGGCTATTTAACAACTCCCATGTGTATGTTTCATAATAAATGTGTCAGAATTCCAGTAACTTCATTTTTACACTAAGTACCCTAAAAGGTTTCATCATGTAAGTTGCACCTTGACGTTGTTTATAAAGTAGAGCTGTGACCCACATGTAATACGTCCTGTTCATACTTCAACTAAGTCTGAATGCAATAACTCTCACTAGAGGTGTGTGATCCATATACTGGCATTTTCAAAAAATGGCCCACTGTCTCATGAAGTCAAACTGTGAATAAATATTAATTTCCTAAATACCAATTTTAATTGAACCCATTGATCAAACACACCTTTTCCATGCAGCTCCGTGTCAGAGAACAGCAAGAGTTGCAAAAAATACTTCAACAAATAAAATTAAGTCAATTTCTAAGGGTTATAGTTCATTTTCAGTTCATCCTGGAAATATACCTCCAAAGCCAATTGTCCCTAACTTTTTGTGAGTCTTGTATATTTTTCATTATTATTATTATTTTATTTTTTTTGCGAGGTAAACAGTGTTTGGAATGCCAAAGCTTTGGTAGTATATATATATTTTTGTTTACAACATACACCATATACCACTTCATTTATTGGCATGTTTTAAGTGTCTATTTCCTTCATATGAATTGATGGAAATCTTACAAATAGACACTTTAAAAAAAAAGATAACCCTGTGAGGATCTTAAAAGAGACTCACTCGTTTGCTGCTATCTGCTGTCCAGATGGTGTATTACAGTAAACGTCATTAAGTTGTAAAATTAAATATTATGAGTAAAAAAACAATGAGGTTGAGTTAAAAAAAAAGTCTCTAATGAACTATATCGATATAAGACTGCCTGCCACATTTTAATAACACTAAAAGTTTTACAAAAATATAAACAATAATACACTGTCCCTTTAAATAGAAACAACAGAGAACTAAAGGAAGTGCAGTGAACTATATAGATGTTCCGGCGACGGCACGATCAAGAATATTTAACAAAGTAAGTGCAAATACAACGTTTTGTTCCCCTCTTTCCCATATGTTCATAAATTTAGTTGAGTTTTAGTTTATAATGTTACTATTGTGCTTGTTTTGAACATTATTATTCTGAGCGTGCATGCATGGGTGAGCGTTGCATACAGTACAGTGTAAGTATATGATATCAATAAAGTGATATATTATTTATTACTAAATAAGTATTGTGAGAAAATTAATTGAATAGAGAATGATTTGTCAACTGTTTCTGATTATTTTATAAATATTGGATCAACAATGTATAACAATGTATTCGCGTTTTACTTCCGGTATACCGTCCACAATGAAGTGAAGTCTTAGATTACAAGAACAATTTCCATAAATAAACTACTTGTTTTTTAATTACACAAATGTCCTGGCCGTGTCCTTATAATGTTTTATTATGACTAATGGTCGTATACTAGCGTGCTTTTCAAGTGCCACAAACACATGTATTCGACTAAGAGATGTAATAAATTACGTTTAAATACATATACTTCCGGTATGCCGTCCAATATAAAGTGAAGTCTTAGATTACAAGTAACAATTCCATAAATATAATAAACAGAACAATACGGTACTCGTTTTCTAATTACATAAATGTCCTGACTTTGTCCTTTTACATCTGTACAATGACTCATAGTTGTATTTTTAAAAGTGCCACACACAAATTTATTCGAAATTAGATTTAAATACATATACTTCCGGTATACAGTCCAATATAAAGTGAAGTCTGAGATTACAAGAACAATTTCCATAAATAAAATGAACAGAACAATATGTACTCGTTTTCTAATTACACAAATGTCCTGACTTTATCCTTTTAAATTGTTATTGTGACTCTTGGTTGTATTTTTCCAAGTGCCACACACATTTTTATTCGACTAATATATCTAATAAATTACGTTTAAATACATATACTTCCGGTATACCGTCCAAAATAAAGTTAAGTCTTAGATTACAAGAAACAATTAAACAAAAAAATGGTTTAACTATTAAATGTACCTAAAATATGACTTATTTTATCTTTGTGGAAAATATTGGGACACAATGTGTTGTTCATTTTCACTATTGTTCATTTTTCAAATGTTTTTTATTTTATTTTAATTTTAATTTTAATTTTAATGTTATTTTTTTTATAAATGGCTGTAATGATAATGTCAATGAGGGATTTATAATCACTGCTATGTTGGAATTGTTATTAACATCGATACTGTTGTTGATATTATTCATTTTTGTTTGACTACTTTTGGATTGTTTTGTGTCATGTTTGTGTGTCGTGTCCTCTCAATTGCTCTGTTGTTTGCTATTCTGAATGTTGCTGGTCCTGGTTTGGTTTTGGAATTGGAATTGTATTATTATGGTATTATTGTGTATTATTTTGTTGGATTGATTAATACAAAAATGAAAAACATTTCCATAAGTAAAATAAACAGAACAATACGGTATTCGTTTTCTAATTACACAAATGTCCTGACTTTGTCCTTTTCATTTTTTATTATGATTCATGGTTGTATGTTTACAAGTGTCACAAACAAATTTATTGGACTAATATATCTAATAAATTACGTTTAAATACATATACTTCCGGTACACCGTCCAAAATAAAGCTAAATATTAGATTACAAGAAACAATTAAAAAAAATGTTTTAACTATTAAATGTACCTAAAATATGACTTATTTTATCTTTGTGGAGAATATTGGGACACAATGTGTTTTCAAGCTAATGAGATGCAAGTGTAAGCCACTGTGACACTATTGTTCATTTTTTTAATGTTTTTTATTTTATTAGTATTTTTATTAGTATTTTTATTTTTATTTTTATTTTTTTGTAAATGGCTGTAATAATGTCAATGAGGGATTTATAATCACTGCTATGTTGAACTTGTTATTAACATTGATACTGTTGTTGATATTATTCATTTTTGTTTGTCTACTTTTGGATTGTTTTGTGTTATGTTTGTGTGTCTTCTCAATTGCTCTGTTGATTGCTATTCTGAATGTTGCTGGTCCTAGTTTGGTTTTGGAATTGCAATTGTATTATTATGGTATTATTGTGTATTATTTTGTTGGATTGAGTAATACAAAAATGAAAAACATTTCCATAAGTAAAATAAACAGAACACTATGGTACTCGTTTTCTAATTACATAAATGTCCTGACTTTGTCCTTTTCATTTTTTATTATGACTCATGGTTGTATTTTTACAAGTGTCACAAACAAATTTATTGGACTAATATATCGAATAAAGTACGTTTAAATACATATACTTCCGGTACACCGTCCAAAATAAAGTGACATCTTGGATTACAAGAAACAATTTAAAAAAACAATGTTTAACTATTAAATGTACCTAAAATATGACTTATTTTATCTATGTGTAAAATATTGGGACACAATGTGTTGTCAAGTTTATGAGATGTCATGCAAGTGTAAGCAAATGTGACACTATTGTTCATTTTTTTAATGTTTGTATTTATTTTTTTATAAATGGCTGTAATGATAATGTCAATGAGGGATTTTTAATCACTGCTATGTTGGATTTGTTATTAACATTGATACTGTTGTTGATATTATTCATTTTTGTTTGACTACTTTTGGATTGTTTTGTGTCATGTTTGTGTGTCCTGTCAATTGCTCTGTTGATTGCTATTCTGAATGTTGCTGGTCCTGGTTTGGTTTTATAATTGGAATTGTATTATTATGGTATTATTGTGTATTATTTTGTTGGATTGATTAATACAAAATACAAATAATGTAAAAAAAAAATGTCCATAAGTCAAATAAACAGAACAATACGGTATTCGTTTTCTAATTACACAAATGTCCTGACGTTGTCCTTTTTCATTTGTATTATGACCCTGAAAGGGACAAGCGGTAGGAAATGGATGGATGGACTCATGGTTGTATATTTACAAATGCCACACACAAATGTATTCGACTAATATATAAATGTAATACATTACATATAAATACATTAAATAATACTGAAAATAGTGTTTACTTCCTGCAAAGTGAAGGCGGAAGTTAAAAAAAAAAAATAGAAGACCGGAAGTTAGAATGTTGACGCCGAGGGGGAACGACATCTTATGAAGTGGGACCAGTCATGTCTGGTACAATTTATTTCCCCTTAACCTAAAACCTTCGTAATTCTATTCAATCATGAACAGAACGCAGCTGAAGCGCTCCAGTATTTTGAGGATGGCCGGCACGGAAATGGTGGACCAAGACGGACTCGGAGAGACCTTCGTTTTCCGCGCTTTGAGGATAGCAGCCGTGGTGGCGCTGTACTGGTTCATCTCCATAACCATGGTGTTCCTCAATAACCATCTCCTGGACAACCACGACCTGGACGCACCGCTGTTTGTGACCTTCTACCAGTGCCTGGTGACGGTGGGACTCTGCTGGGTCATGCAGTTGTTGTCTGCCCTCAACCCCAAATTGATCGACTTCCCGTCGGTTAAATTCGACTTGAAGACGTCCCGGGAAGTTCTGCCCCTGTCGGTGGTCTTCATCGGCATGATCACCTTCAACAACCTGTGCCTGAAACATGTCGGAGTGGCTTTCTACACGGTGGGACGATCCCTCAGCACGGTGTTTAATGTACTGATGTCATACATTATCCTCAGACAGACCACTTCCTTCAAAGCCATATCATGCTGCGGGTTGATTCTTGGTATGTATTCATGGATATATATGCAGTGTTTACATACGTGTAGACAAACTATTTTTTTTTTTATTTAAAGGCCTACTGAAATGCGATTTTCTTATTTAAACGGGGATAGCAGGTCCATTCTATGTGTCATACTTGATCATTTCGCGATATTGCCATATTTTTGCTGAAAGGATTTAGTAGAGAACATCGACGATAAAGTTCACAACTTTTGGTCGATGATAAAAAAGCCTTGCCTCTACCGGAAGTAGCAGACGATATGCGCGTGACGTCACAGGTTGTGGAGCTCCTCACATCTGCACATTGTTTACAATCATAGCCACCAGCAGCGAGAGCGATTCGGACCGAGAAAGCGACGATTTCCCCATTAATTTGAGCGAGGATGAAAGATTTGTGGATGAGGAAAGTGAGAGTGAAGGACTAGAGGGCAGTGGGAGCGATTCAGATAAGGAAGATGCTGTGAGAGGCGGGTGAGACCTGATATTCAGCTGGGAATGACTAAAACAGTAAATAAACACAAGACATATATATTACTCTATTAGCCACAACACAACCAGGCTTATATTTAATATGCCACAAATGAATCCCGCATAACAAACACCTCCCCCCTCCCGTCCATATAACCTGCCAATACAACTGAAACACCTGCACAACACACTCAATCCCACAGCCCAAAGTACCGTTCACCTCCCCAAAGTTCATACAGCACATATATTTCCCCAAAGTCCCCAAAGTTACGTACGTACGGGCAAGCGATCAAATGTTTGGAAGCCGCAGCTGCATGCGTACTCACGGTATCGTGTCTGCGCATCCAACTCAAAGTCCTCCTGGTAAGAGTCTCTGTTGTCCCAGTTCTCCACAGGCCAATGGTAAAGCTGGACTGTCATCTTCCCGGAATGTAAACAATGAAACACCGGCTGTGTTATCAGGCACACCAGTCAAGGGGTGCATTCTACGGCGGGGGTGCGTTATCCAGCACAACACCTGCCGCAATACACCGCTTCCCACCTACAGCTTTCTTCCTTGCTGTCTCCATTGTTCATTGAACAAATTGCAAAAGATTCACCAACACAGATGTCCAGAATACTGTGGAATTTTGCAATGAAAATAGACGACTTAATAGCTGGCCACCATGCTGTCCCAAAATGTCCTCCACATTCCGTGACGTCACGTGCCGGCGTCATCATAACGAGACGTTTTCAGCAGGATATTTCGCGCAAAATTTAAAATTGCACTTTAGTAAGCTAACCCGGCCGTATCGGCATGTGTTGCAAAGTTAAGATTTCATCATTGATATATAAACTATCAGACTGCGTGGTCGGTAGTCGTGGGTTTCAGTAGGCCTTCAAGATTTATTTAGGATTTTCAGTTTTTACAACACATATACAGCAGTATACATTGACATGTTGGCAATGCAAATGTCCACAAAACATCACAAACAAACAGCGAAAAGGAGAAAACAAGAAGACAATTCAGTTAGACTAAACTCAACAGTCAGTGAAGAGAGAGAAACAAAAAAAAAGTACCGTATTTTCCGCACTATAAGGCGCACCTAATGGATGCATAACGTAACCCCAGCCTCTACTGTAGTGTCTAATCTATGCACCTTGTAATGTGGTGCGCCTTATATATGAACACAGTTTAAAAATAGGCCATTCATTGAAGGTGCGCCTTATAATCCGGTGCGCTTTATAGTGCGGAAAATACGGTATATACATTCAAAAGTTTACATACACTTGTAAAGAACATAATGTCATGGCTGTCTTGAGTTCCGAATACTTTCTTCAACTCTTATTTTTTTGTGATAGAGTGATTGGAGCACATACTTGTTGGTCACAAAAAAAAAATCATAAAGTTTGGGTCTTTTATGAATTTATTATGGGTCTACTGAACATGTGACCAAATCTGCTGGGTCAAAAGTATACATACTGTACATCACTGTTAATATTTGGTTACACGTCCCTTCACATGGACAAAAGATAAGACCTTCTGGAGGAGAGTTCTGTGGTCAGATGAAACAAAAATTGAGGTGTTTGGCCACAATACCCAGCAATATGTTTGGAGGAGAAAAGGTAAGGCCTTTAATCCCAGGAACACCATCCCTACCGTCAAGCATGGTGGTGGTAGTATTATGCTCTGGGACTGTTTTGCTGCCAATGGAACTTGTGCATTAAATGGGACAATGAAAAAAGGAGGAGTACCTCCAAATTCTTCAGGACAACCTAAAATCATCAGCCCGGAGGTTGGGTCTTGGGCGCAGTTGGGTGTTCCAACAGGACAATGACCCCAAACACATGTCAAAAGTGGTAAAGGAATGGCTAAATCAGGCTAGAATTAAGGTTTTAGAATGATCTTCCCAAAGTCCTGACTTAAAGGTGTGGACAATGCTGAAGAAACAAGTCCATGTCAGAAAACCAGCAAATTTAGAGGAGTGGTCAAAAATTCAACCAGAATCTTGCCAGAAGCTTGTGGATGGCTACCAAAAGCGCCTTATTGCAGTGAAACTTGCAAAGGGACATGTAACCAAATATTAACATTGCTGTATGTATACTTTTGACCCAGCAGATTTGCTCACATTTTCAGTAGACCCATAATAAATTCATAAACGAACCAAACTTCATGAATGTTTTTTTGTGACCAACAAGTATGTGCTCCAATCACTTTATCACAAAAGAATAAGAGTTATACAAATGATTAGAAACTCAAGACAGCCATGACATTATGTTTTTTTACAAGTGTATGTAAACTTTTGACTACGACTGTATATAGCCTTTAATCACAAATGTCTCTTTAAAAAATATATTTTCCCTTTTCGGATTCAACTACACATAACTCTGCTTTTTTATTTCCTCAGGTGGATTTTGGCTGGGTGTGGACCAGGAGGGCCTAGCAGGCTCCCTTTCCTGGTCCGGTGTTTTCTTCGGAGTGCTCGCCAGTGCTTGCGTCTCCCTCAATGCCATCTACACGAAAAAGGTGATGCCCGCGGTGGATGGCAATATTTGGAAACTGTCCTACTATAACAATATCAACGCTTGCATCCTCTTCCTCCCGCTCATCCTGGTGTTTGGAGAGCTGGGCCGTGTCGCCAATTTCAGCCGTCTCGCTGACGCGGGTTTTTGGGGCATGATGACGCTCGGAGGAGTGTTTGGCTTTGCCATTGGCTACGTCACAGGCCTCCAGATTAAGTACACCAGTCCGCTGACACATAACGTCTCAGGGACGGCAAAGTCCTGCGCTCAGACTGTTATTGCGGTAGTGTACAACTCTTCGAGTAAAAGCCTTCTGTGGTGGACTAGTAACATGTTGGTTCTTTGCGGTTCTTCAGCCTACACATGGGTCAGAAGTCGAGAAATGAAGAGGACTCCCACCAAGCAGCCTCAGGATTCCACCACAGAAAAACTTCTTGGTGAAAAAGGCAGCATAGGGATATAAAACACTCCTTTTACTTTTTTTTTTTTTAGGATACAGGACTTGAATTTTGCGGGGATTAGAGGCTTTGACACAGTGGTTTTACAGAGATTATATTTTATATAGCTTTGTATTTAATTCTATTTGCTAGTGTTCGGGGTACACTGTCCAATTACCTATACAATGAAGGACTACAATAATTAATACAACAGTTCAGACCACAGGGGAATTTTTTTTTATATACCATATTTTCTGGACTATATAGCGCACTGGGATATAAGCCGCACCCACGAAATGTTTGAAGAAAAACATTTGTATCCATTAGCCGCGTCAGACTATAAGCCGCAGTTATATACTTTGTGAATTGAGTTATTTAAACAAAAAGATTCTATAAATGTTTACCGTATTTACTATAAGTCGCACCGGGCCGAAAATGCATAATAAAGAAGGAAAAAAACATATATAAGTCGCACTGGAGTATAAGTCGCATTTTTTGGGGAAATGTATTTGATAAAACCCAACACCAAGAATAGACATTTGAAAGGCAATTTAAAATAAATAAA
Source organism: Nerophis lumbriciformis (assembly GCF_033978685.3). Taxonomy (NCBI): domain Eukaryota; kingdom Metazoa; phylum Chordata; class Actinopteri; order Syngnathiformes; family Syngnathidae; genus Nerophis; species Nerophis lumbriciformis. The sequence goes on along the minus strand of NC_084562.2, from coordinate 14,500,846 downwards.
GAATAGTGAACAACAGGCTGAATAGGTGTATGTTACATCAGTGGTCCCCAACCTTTTTGTAACTGCGGACCGGTCAACGCTTGAAAATTTGACCGGGGGGGGGGTTGATTTAATTATTTATTTTTTTGTCATTAAAAAAATACAATCATGTGTGCTTACGGACTGTATCCCTGCAGACTGTATTGATATATATTGATATACAATGTAGGAACCAGAAATATAATTTTTTGTATTATTTTTGATTTTATTTGTTTTCTTGTGAGGCCCGGTACCAATCGATCCACTTACCGGGCCGCGGCCCTGTGGTTGGGGACCACTGTGTTATATGAGGCATAAATAACCAACTGAGAACGTGCCTGGTATGTTAACATAACATATTATGGTAAGAGTCATTCAAATAACTATAACATATAGAAAATGCTATACGTTTGCCAAACAATCTGTCACTCCTAATCGCTAAATCCGATGAAATCTTATACGTCTAGTAGTGATGGGTTGATGAGGCTTCATGAAGCGTTTCGACACATTGCAAAACTGTATTGATACTGTGTCACTAAATACTGACATCTGCTGGACATTAAAAATCCCTACAGGCAACCTATGGACCGACTCAACTGACACTGATTTTATGACCTAGTATATACAATAATATAAACCAAGTCATTGTATTTCCTTTAGGATTATTTCATATCTTCATTTAAATAAAAATATATTTTTAATCTTTTTTAGATACAGTCAATAAATAATGTGAACATGTATCATAACATGGAAATCTAAGAGAACGTGTTGTGTATGAGGATGCTTGTGGACCTGGAAATTATTATTATTATTTTGTTTTACACATTTTTATTTAAAAAAAAACAGTTTTTCCAACGTATTCAATTTTAGACGCTTTCTCTTCTTAGTTATTATTTCTCCTGCTGTAGAAAAAACCCGCTCACAGGGCACAGAGGAGGTGTCAGTGCGACACAGTTCGCGTATCGGTCACGTGACCAAAACAGCTCATGATCGGTCACGTGACTTTCTAAAAGCGGTACGCGCACCGACACAGGGTTTTGCTCTATGAGCTCAACGCATGCGCGGATGCGTCTGTGTTGCCGGACCCATCACTAACGTCTAGTCTCTTACGTGAATGAGCTAAATAATATTATTTGATATTTTACGGTCATGTGTTAATAATTTCACACAAAAGTCTCTCTTGAGTATAAGTCGCACCCACAACTGCGACTTATAGTCGGAAAAATACGGTATTTACATCCCTGAATTGTTTCCAATTGGTGTCTGTAACACGGCAGTAAAACGGCTGACCAAGCAAAACAGAAGTCATCGTCATGGACCCACTAGCTGCGGAATTAGCTCTCCAATCAGCTAAACAAACTTGATAACTCCACTGTAATGCTTTGGTGAATTTACTGAGGAGTTTGTGAAATTGAAACAATACAAAAAGAATGCCATTGTAAGTTGAAGGTGCTGTTTGCAACTTCCTCACAGTTATATTTTTCAAAGCAAAAAACATGACAAGAAAACCACTAGCTGGCTTAAGTTACCATTAGCAGTTTAACAGAACACCTTTGTATGACAATTTTTGATATTCTTTACAATTACAAAGTTAATGTAATATGTTTGTTATACAACACGTACGCGCATGGAGCGTGCACACATGCAAAAGCAACAATTTGTAGTCATGTTGTTATGATAGAATATACATTAATTGACAGCTAACACTACCTATCCAAATTGCTATTATTAGTTAACAACACCTAAAGCTAATGTGCGTGCTTGGGTTACGTACGTACCTAAATTCCGTCATTACCCATGAGTAGTTGAAAGAGGGCGGGATATACTGTGTAAAATACATTGTAAAGTTGGCGCCTTCTAGGCATCTGTGTAAATGTTGCAAACAGCCCCTTTAATAATACTAACACAGACACTCGTAGACATGTTAGCATATTAGCTAACGCTAATGACGCTAGCTTCATTACATTGCTATAGCGCGTGTACAAGTATGCATAAAACACTCCAACACACATCTCACATGCAACGGTTTAGTAAGTTTGAATTGCTTTAGTTAAACTGTGAAACTTATAAACGTTGCTTAGGGTGATGAATGAAGAATCTTTTTGAGCAAAAATGCAATGGACAGTTTTACTTCCGGTTTAAGGCATTAAAACAGGAAGTACATTTTCAACCCGCAGCGCCTGCAGTGAGCGAATTCGTCCAAAAGATGGCAATAACACACACTTTCAGCCCTTTGCTTGGGTTTGATGAAAACTATTGAACACAAAACATTATGGGAATTAGCGGGGGGGAATTCAATAAATTAGCCGCAACGCTTTACAAGCCGCGGGGTTCAAAGTGTAGGAAAAAAATAGCTTCTTGGAGTCCGGAATATCATACCATCCATCCATCCATTTTCTACCGCTTATTCCCTTTGGGGTCGCGGGGGGCGCTGGAGTCTTTGGAGGTGGGAGGAAGCCGGAGTACCCGGAGGGAACCCACGCAGTCACAGGGAGAACATGCAAACTCCCCACAGAAAGATCCCGAGCCCGGGATTGAACCCAAGACTACTCAGGACCTTTGTATTGTGAGGCAGATGCACTAACCCCTCTTCCACCGTGCTGCCCCTATACCAATACATATTTAAAGAAAATCAGAGTGATTACATTTTTTGTTGAGTTAATTGAGAACTTAATTGAACAGGGTTCATGTATGCAAAAGTTTGTATAGTATAGAACATTTTGCCATAAGAAACAATGTAATCATCAATAATGGGTTCCAACCTCCAAAAAATTCCACATTTTAGTAAATGTTTGTACACTTTGAACACAGTAATAAGCCCTAAACCAGGGGTGTCAAACTAATTTTAGCTCAGGGGCCGCATGGAGGGAAATCTATTCCCATGTTGGCCGAACGGCTACAACCATGGCATAATACCCTAAAAATACAACTATGACAACTTCAGATAGTTTTCTTTGTTCTACTTTGTTAGTGGAAAATTCTGAGGACAAAATGGTGCAGTTTCAAAAACACCATGAAGAACACAATTAACTTAGACTTAATCTCAGTGTATCTACAAAGCAATTCAACTTTAAGTCACAGCCCATCTAGGATTGAACAAATAACTGAATAAATAAAAAATATTCTATGTATGAATTGCTTCATTTATCATTTCCACATATTAAACCTGTGCTAACTCAACAAACCATACAAACTGAGGTAGAAACTATTCAAGAGAGTTGAGTTACTCCCTGTCTTCTAGGCATCATTGTGTATTGATAGAACAATAAAATATGTGCAAAGTGTGAACAATTTCAACAAAACAATAAAAATGTAAGACTGACGCACTGCAGTAAATCACACACTGTCTTTAAATTTGCACAAAAGACAATAGTTTTCGCAGAACTATATCAATGTGCAGTGTCTCATGCAGCATTTTAAGTGGGCTTACCAATTGTTTATTTTACTCCTGTTTGTTTTACATTGGCTATTGCGACATCCAGTGGACACATGTAGAACAGCAGTTTCTTTTAATCTAAAAACTCATCTCGCGGGCCGCATGTTTGACATCCCTGCCCTAAACAGTACTGTATATCAAACGAACATAAGGGGATGCCACCCTGCCGACACGCACACACATTGTCACTAGCGCTGTGGTGCGCTCACAGTTTGCAATCACAAAACTCCTTGACTTTGACAGCCGGGTCGCTGCAATGATTAGGAATACAAAATAAAATATACTTCACCTTGTCGGTTAATCTTCTTTGAAGGGAGGAGGAGGCGGGGGGAGGCAGTTTCGACAACGCTGAATGTTTGAAACCACACATCGTTAGTCCATTGCAAAAAACACAATAGGTGGGTGGAAAGGTATGTAGACCTTGGTTCTTTCTTTGTTCTTTGGTACATAAATCGAAAAGTTCTTACACTGAGGGGTTCGTAAATCAAGGTTTCACTGTACTTCAAATGCTTCATGTTGGGTTTGTTGTTGAAATAAACTATTTGGTATAGTACTGAACAATTGTGCCCTCATTTAATATGACAAGTGCCTCTTAAATCAAGTATTATTGTTGGTTTATTATTTGGTCGAGAATACGATGTACAGTCTGATGCTTAAATAAAATCTGACAGGACCTAGGAAAAAAACCATGCACCCCGGCGAGGACATACAACTAAATGCAAAATAATTAACAAGCTTTTTGTTACTTGATGATAACAACAACAAAAAAAGAATTAACAGGCTCTTAAAAACAGTGAGACATTGTAAAGATGTAGATTGTACAAGACACATATTAAGAGTATTATTTTGTGAAATTCTTGTTAACTCTTGAAATATTGTGTACTATACAACCTCTAAGTTGCTGGTTTTTGTGACATTAAACCAGGGGTGTCTAAACTGCGGCCCCGGGGGCCAGTTGCGGCCTGCAGCTAACTTTTAAATGGCCCATTACACATTGTTAAAATTATATTACAGTGGAATTAAAGCGCATACAGGTAAAATGTGACGGAAATATGTTGCAAGCTGTTTTGTTTTTTTTGTTTAAAACTGCCATTGCTCAAAAAAAAATAATGATGAATAAAATCTATGTGGTTATGAATTATTGACCTATTGAAGGCTCCAATTACTTCACATCAAATATTCCATCCATCCATCCATTTTCTTATTTTTGTTTCATTTAATTTGTATTGACATCCAGCATCAGACATTCCTATTCATTACATCATATATTTGTTGTCTGCCCTAAATGTCAAAATATTTTTTTTGTTTATGTCGCAGCAATGCCGCCCCCCTCCCTCAAAAGAAACAGCAAGAAAACAAAATATGTACAGATAAATCAATTAAATAAGGAAAAACAAGTAAAAAAATAATAATAATAAATTAATAATAATAATAATCAGAAATAAAATAAAATAATATAAACAGATTGTAAATAATAATAATTTAAAAAAAATATAGACCTATAGGGAGTAATGCTTTTTTCATCCATCCATTTTCTATCGCTTGTCCCTCTCCACTTTGAAATATTTTTTGAGGGACATATTTGCCATAATTAAGAAAATATATATTTTTAATGACAAAAACAGCATAAAATAAATACACATAAAAATTACAATCGACTAATGGATCTGAAAGTAAAATAAGCGTTGAAAAGTAAACAAAAGTATTGTCGGACTTATTTTGAACATGTTTATGAGTGGCTACCTTTTGCATACCTGAGAATTTTAGTGGGATGAAAAAAACAACCAAAAAAACTGTAAAAATGTATCAAAATCAATGCTATGAACTATTGACCTACTGAAAGTTATAATTAATTCCCATGAATTATTCCACTTTGAACACTTTTTGGGGGAAGGTATTGCAATATTTATGTTTTTGCTATAAAAAACAGGGTTTTCTTTGACAAAAATGGCAGAAAACATGATTATAATATTAGCGTAAAAAAAAACAAAAAAAAAACATTAAAACCTCTAAAGACCTTAGTGGCCACATGCGTGGACAGCACCTTTTAGCTCTTATTTCCAAAATTGTGTACACTACTGAATTGGGGTCTTATGCTGACATATAGACACTTATACTGCTATCTGGTGGTGTCAGAAGAGCATAACATACAATGGAATTTGGGGAAAAAAAGTGTAAAAATAAAAATTAGCATGTCACTAGTATGAAGTACACGTTTGTGTACTTATGGACTAAGTACATCATATAAAAAAAAGATGTTTAGTTTTTATTCTAATTAGGGTCCAATAAGCCCAAATAGCAAAAATAAATAAAAAAAAACAGCTTGGGCCTTAAGAGGTTTTAATATATGACCTATTTATAACATTTTTATGACTGAGACCTGGACCCAAAC